>NW_026910795.1:22500-32500 GCF_963854185.1 Sardina pilchardus | reverse complement strand
AATGAATTTGATCGAACTTTGTGTCTCATAAAAGGCTGCATACTCGAAGTGGAACACATCTTGTACTGACAGCGACAAGGCACGCTGGGTGACATTGCAAACGTCAGACACGGGCGCGAATGTGAAGTAACGTTAATTGAGAGTGTGGGTTTAGCAATACATTGCTCGTTATATCTTCCTGACGCTATTGAGGATTTCTTTTAATCTGTCATAATCTCCTTGTCTTTTGCATCATTTCAAGATTAGTAGTGTATCGGTAAGTTGTTACCGTTCGAACTACCTGAAGTCAGGCAGCCACATGGTTTATTGCTAGCGAGCAAATGCTAAGCGAACTATGCTAGCTAAGGTAATGTTTAATTGAGAAGTGGTGGTATTTCAGTCACTGTGACGGCTAGGTGGATAACTTCACTGTCATTTGGTTAAGTGGGTAAAGCAAATCCAGTTGGGTTACAATAATATATTTGGTTTAAGCAACGTCCAAAATGTTAAATTCAAATTAGCATTTGGTAGTTTCTGCCATTTACGTAGGCTACTGACTAGCTCATTTACCTCGCTAGTTCGGTTTATGAGTTTCTCTGGTTCGTGGATACACACTAAATTGTTGGGATGTGGGCTAGTTTACACTGTGCTGATATAACATGGCCAATGTCTGAGCATAAATAATAAGCCTGCAAATTGTAAGTGAATAATAGCCTGTTTGTGCTACTTCTAGCCGAGGTGGTAACGTCACCAGCTGAAAGGCAGAGGACTTACCAAAACTGAATAGAAAAAAGAGAGGCGCCAAAGTATTAACTGACAAGGTAAGTAACTAAACACAAATATCTTGAAAAGCTACACGTTTATTGACATCATTCTTAGCAATCCCTTATTTGATCTTTGACTATTTTAGGGATTGTTTGACTGTTATGAGCGTCTAATGTTAGACAATAAGTTAACATCTAGATCTGGCTAATTTCGCTTGCAAACGTCCGAAACGACTGTGAACGTATGTGGGACGTTTTGCTGCTCAAAAATTTAACTGTGAATGCCTGCTCTCTTTGTAATCGCTTTCAGACAGACGTGTATTTCCGCAATGTTCACGGTAGTTTTTTTCTCCGTTGTGCTGTCTGAAGGCATATGTCCATATATCTACTACGGAACATTCCCTGCTGCCTCATGTTTCTAGAATGTTGCCGCCACAGCTGCGATATTACGTGCCTACGTCACCACAGTGTTGCGTGTCCTCGTTGCCGAAGCATAGCCAAAGATCCTCTGCTCCGCTTTAACCCTCTCTGGCATAGTAGTCCGTTTCCTTGTGTAATTTCGTTCAATTTTTTTGGGGATTATGAAAACTATATATTTTTGGAATCCTTAGAACCTGAAGAATCAGGAAATCTTTGTTTGACAATTTTCAGAAGTCATTAAAGCAGTCATTTTGGGTCTTGAAAATGGTGTATGTATGTGAATAACTGGGAAAGTTTTGTGGTGATATATAAAAGTTTAAAATGTTACCCTATCTACCAGTATAGCATTATATATGGCGTTTTTAATGCAATAGTGCACCATTTTCAAGACCCAAAATGACTGCTTTAATGACTTCTGAAAATTGTCAAACAAAGATTTCCTGATTCTTCAGGTTCTAAGGATTCCAAAAGTATATAGTTTTCATAATCCCCCAAAAAATTGATGAACGAATGAATTGGTCTGAACATAGTGTCCTGGACTATAGCCTACGCTGACGGCAGGAGATGGTTTACCGAAGTCCTAAATCTACCAAGTTAAGATTTTAAAACAAATGTTTTTGATGGAAACATGGTTTCTAGGTAATAGTGAACAAACTAAAAGATCTTAATTATTGATTTTGCTTACAAATGGACGGTTTTACCCGTTCACAAAACAAAGTTTATGGGAATTTAGCACCATGTTTCCATCAAAAAGATTTGTTTTTAAAATCTTAACTTGTTAGATTTAGGACTTCGGTAAGCCATCTCCTGCCATCAGTGTATGCTTATGCTTCGGCAGCGAGGACGCGCATCACTGTGGTGACGTAGGCACGTAACACCGCCTCCGGACGAAATACCCTAGATTTTTATCGTCCCGCCACAGCTGCCATGTGAATGCAATTGCGGGAAAAATCCGCACTTGTCAGTGATGATCAAGGGAAGTATTGCGTGTATTTAAAGCGCCCGATGTCACTGAACAGTTCAATCTCTCTAACATGCTGCAGGTAATACAATAGCCGCCTCCATACTCCCAGTGTAAAAACTACACTCTTCCGCTGTCAGGCTTGGACAGCTGGTAGGCCGGCGGCATTTATTTGGTGTCATTATCTGCCCAGCGAACTAAAGCCCAATTGACGGAAATTCTACATTAGATGTGAACAACGGGTGGCCGTATACAGTTCGCGTCAGAAATGCGGCAAGCAATTATCGCAGAATGTGCGCAAAACCTGTCTGAAAACGGCTATTGTCAACATTGTGTTTTGTCAGTTGTAATTTGCAGTTATTTGTCAGTTATGTGGGCTAACCTCTAGGTTGTATTTTTTTTGTTGTTGTTCACAGCATTGACAACCATCATTGACCACCTTTGTAAAGATAAGACAATGATACCAAACTGGCAATCTCTGACTCTAGATAATGAATTGGCATTGCAAAACATGTGATTTTTTGGCACAAAGAAGGTCTGAATTGTTAAAACATTGTAGACTAAAACATGGACACTGTGGTCGAAACCAGTCATTACCATGTCTACATTCAGAGTGTCCTTGCTCTTTCAAGACCTGGAGTGCATTGCGTACCCATTTGTCACGATATCATAAGCAATCTACAGCATCAAATCAGTTTAGCCCGTTTACATGTCTTGTGTGCCGATCATGTGCTTTTCAAACAGAAAGGCAATATTTTGAGCACATTGGAAGTCATCTTAAAAGATTTGAAACTGTAAGTTGTGTATTCCAGAATTGTGATCACACCACAAACATATACAGAACATTTTTCTCTCACAAAAGCAAAAAACATACTCCTCATACACATGAAGATTTCAAGAGGTCAGTTTTTCAGGATGATCAATGTGACGAAAGTGAGGAAAATGAAAGCAACGTTGATTCTGTCTTTATGGAGGAGGAAGAAGATATAAGAAAGACAATTGTTGACAGACTTGGATGTCTCTTTCTTAAATTGGAAGGCATTTTTAATGTCTCCAAGACATGTTTGAATTACATCATAGAAGAGCTTCATTTCATTATTTCTGCTGCTTCAGGTCCAGTTATTAAAGAGATTTTACTATGCACTTTGGGAAAGCATGACTACAATATTGATGATTCTGTGGTTTCAGAACTGGTGACAAATATTTGCATTTCATATGTCAGTATTACCCTTAAATGTTGAATTAGAACCACTTCTTTAAATGTTTCTGAAAGGGCACACTTGAGCTTGTTTACTGGCCTACAATATTACTATAGTCAGAAGTAACCCAACATACGATTTAAGGGAGATTTATTTCATTACTAAACTACAATTTCATGAACAATTCTGTAGTCAATTTCAGTCATTAACAAATTATTCTGTCTTTTTTCTCCCATCACAGCTGAGTGTATCCAGTCCAGCAGGGATGTCTCAACCAGCCCAATTAAGAGTGGTGATTAAAGACGATCATGTGAAGAAGCTTACCCTTCCCTCTGGCATTCCTGAAACCGTAGAAGCACTTCACACAATAATCCAGGAGACGTTCAAACTTGAAGAGGATTTTTCAGTAATGTATGAGGATAAAGATTTTGGCAATGAATGTTTCACACTGACCTCAACGGCAGATATAAATGACAAGAGCACAATCAAAATTGTCCAAGTCCAGTCCACAGTCACCCTCACCTTCAGCCCTATAGCTGAATCTGAGCTGATGAGCTCTACTCCAAGATCATCACAAGATGCTCCAAATTCTGAGGCACAACATAGTGCAGATGACACCTCGAGCAGTAGCTCAAGAGACACGGAGATCCTTCCGGATTCTTGCCGATTGGATCCTTGGCCCCTACACTTTGAGATACCCAAGTTTTCCCGCGATGTGGAGTTGATTCTGCAAGAGGCAAACAAACGTTACCATATGAATGGTACGTTATTCGATGATGCAAGGGTGAAGGCAGCTATTAGGCACACTTTGTCTGATGCCATCTTCCATTATACAGCTTATCCCAAGGATCACCACATACTACAAGTTGTTGAAGCGCTTGTGGAGAAGTTTCCATGTCTCAAGGAGCCTGGGTCCTTTTCAGGGATGTATGGCTGGCAACAGTGCCTGAAAACGCGGATGAGCAATTTCCGCAGGACACTGAAAAGTCGAAATGTATCCTGCCCAGAAATTGAAGTGAATTATTTAAAAAGGAAAGGTGCAGCAATCCAGGCCCCGGCAAAAAACATAAAACGACCAAGAAGAGCGGAAGTGAATTATCTTCCTCCCTATCCTGCAGGTGAAACAAAGGAGAGTTTGGAAAAAGAAAGACTCGACTTGTTGTATGAAGTGAAGATAATGCATAATGAAAACACAATTAATGCAAAAATGGACAAGACATTTGCAATTCGGAGACTTGAGGTTGTCCATGATGGTCCCTCAGTTCAGGATTCTATGGAAAGATGGCCTGCCTTGTTCCAAGAGGATCAAGTAAGTTCGTTCAATCTGTAATATCTTGTTTCCATTTCAGTTTGGTTTTATTGTCATCAATCCATGCTCAAATTCTAAAATGATTTATTTTGGAGCTTGTGCTTTTTGTAATTTTTTTAGATTAAAAAGGAATTCAGACGAATCACGGCGACTCCACTCGAGTCAACGTTCCTGAATAAGCTTGACTGTTACACACCACAGCTTCTCAATGTGATGGGAACCAAGGGAGGAGTGGCTGGAACAAAGATTCGGCCGATGTTGGATACTCTGTCCCAGGTACTTTTAGTCTCATCACACTGTTCATTAATTTATATTTACAGTGTTACGCTTGTTCAGTTACCAGTTAAGTCTGGAGACACCTACTCATACAGTATGGGTCTTTTCTTTTTCTGACATTGTAGAATAAGTCATAATAACCAGTTTTTTTTTTAGGTGGTCATCTAGAATGCTTTTCAATTGACATGAAGAAGTTGCCAACAAGTGCTCAACATGTATAGAAATCACAGCAAATGTTGACTGCTTGAGGAGCCTAACATATAAAACAATTTGTTCTGTTTTGTTGGTTCACTGTATAGCCTTATGTGTGTTAGGTCTGTCCAATCATGCCATGTATAAATGTGCAACCAATGTGTCTCCTAACAGGTCCATAGTATCCAATATCAAAGAGATGCAGTCATCTACAGCCTCATTGCATACTTTGGAGAAAGCAACGATGACCTGTTTCTCAAGTGTCAGGTATGCCCATTTGTAATATTAAGACAGTCATTCCTTCCATCTTGTCAGTTCTCTGGGAATTTTATACTGCCAGGAAAAAATGTAGGGGGTATTCTAAGTACATGGTGTATTGCCAAATGTAGCATTTTTAATGATCTTACCAAGGTTGGAAATCCATCTGGCTATGATTAATGAAAATGGCCCAACTCATACACCATATTGCCAAAAGTATTGGGTCACCTGCCTTGACCCCCCATATGAACTTCAGTCACATCCGATTCTTAATCCATAGGGCTTAATATGATGTTGGTCCACCCTTTGCAGCTATAACATCTTTAACTCTTCTGGGAAGGCTTTCCACAAGGTTTAGGTGTGTATTTATGTGCTTTATGGCCATTCTTTCATAAGCGCATTTGTGAGGTCACACACTGAGGGTGGACGATGAGACTGGCTCTCAGTCTCTGCTCTAATTCATCCCAAAGGTGTTCTGTTGGGTTGAGGTCAGGACTCTGTGCAGGCCAGTCAAGTTCATCCACTCTAAACTCTGTCGTCCATGTCTTTACGGACCTTGCTTTGTGCACTGGTGCACAGTCATGTTGGAACAGGAAGGTGCCATCCTTGAGCTGGGCTTGGTCCCTTAGTTCCAGTGAAAGGAACTCTGAATGCTCCCAATCCATGCTCCCAACTTTGTGGGAACAGTTTGGGGATGGCCACTTCCTGTTCCAACATGACTGTGCACCAGTGTACAAAGCAAGGTCCATAAGGACATGGATAGCTAAGTTTGGTGTGGATGAACTTGACTGGCCTGCACAGAGTTCTGAGTTCAACTCAACAGAACAACTTTGAGATGAATTAGAGCGGAGACTGAGAGCCAGTCTCCTCGTTCAACATCAGTGTGTGACCTCACAAATGTGCTTCTGAAAGAGTGGTCAACATTTCCCATAGACACACTCCTAAACCTTGTGGAAAGCCTTCCCAGAGTTGAAGCTGTTATAGCTACAAAGGGTGGACCAACATCATTGTAAACCCTATGGATTAAGAATAGGATGTGACTGAAGCTTATATGTGGGTCAAGGCAGGTGACAAATACTTTTGGCAATATAGTGTATTTGCATACAATGGCGTGATTGGTGCAGCTCAATTCTGACAGCATGAGAAATTGGCATCACTAGTTACTGCAAGAGTGACTTGTGGAGAAAATTCAAACTGTGTTCTCACAAGAACTCTGTATTTCCAGAGTACCATAGTGGACTGTCTCCTTTGTTAATGTAATGTTGTGTTTTTCTTTATTCAAGGAGAATGACCGAAGCAACCTGTCTCAAACCATGAGGATTCTTCTGGTCTACTCCGAAGATGATCCGGTGGATCCAGTGGATGTTGCACTGGCAATCGATGGTGCTGAAGTGCTCACTAAGTGTGGAAACAAAACAAACGCATGTATACTGCTGATGGGACTGATATATGCCTTGAACCTTGAGTACCCATCTCAACTGAAAAACACCTTCGATTTTTTTCAGAAGGTAATTCTTGAGCTTGACCCAAAGAGGCTTCTGAACAAAGTGCAAACTTTGAAAAACAAATTACTGGCATAATTAGGTGTGTGTGTGTGTGTGTGTGGTGTGTGTGTGTGTGTGGTGTGCACGCGAAGCACTATTGAGTGGAGTGTGTGTGTACGCGAAGCACTATTGAGTTGTGTGTGTGGTGTGTGTGTGTGGTGTGCACGCGAAGCACTATTGAGTGGAGTGTGTGTGTACGCGAAGCACTATTGAGTTGTGTGTGTGGTGTGTGTGTGTGGTGTGCACGCGAAGCACTATTGAGTGGAGTGTGTGTGTGTGTGTACGCGAAGCACTATTGAGTTGTGTGTGTATGTGTGTGTGAACGCGAAGCGTGTGTGTGCGTGTGTGTGTGTGTGTGTGTGTGTGTGTGTGTGTGTGTACGCACGCGAAGCACTAGTGAGGTGAGTGTGTGTGTGTACGTGTGTACGTACGCGAAGCACTAGTGAGGTGAGTGTGTGTGTGTGTACGCGAAGCACTATTGAGTGGAGTGTGTGTGTGTGTGTGTGTTGTGTGTACGCACGCGAAGCACTAGTGAGGTGAGTGTGTGTGTGTACGCAAAGCACTATTGAGTGGAGTGTGTGTGTGTATGTGTGAGTGAACGCGAAGACCTATTGAGTGGAGTGTGTGTGTGTGTGTGTGTGTGTGTGTGTGTGTGTGTGTGTGTGTGTGTGTGTGTGTGTGTGTGTGTGTGTGTGTGTGTGTGTGTGTGTGTGTGTGTGTGTGTGTGTGTGTGTGTGTGTGTGTGTGTGTGTGTGTGTGTGTGTGTGTGTGTGTGTGTACACACGCGAAGCACTAGTGAGGTGTGTGTGTGTGTGTGTACACACGCGAAGCACTAGTGAGGTGAGTGTGTGTGTGTACACACGCGAAGCACTAGTGAGGTGTGTGTGTGTACACACGCGAAGCACTAGTGAGGTGAGTGTGTGTGTGTGTGTGTGTGTGTGTGTGTGTGTGTGTGTGTGTGTGTGTGTGTGTGTGTGTGTGTGCACACGCGAAGCACTAGTGAGGTGAGTGTGTGTGTGTACACACGCGAAGCACTAGTGAGGTGAGTGTGTGTGTGTACACACGCGAAGCACTAGTGAGGTGAGTGTGTGTGTGTACACACGCGAAGCACTAGTGAGGTGTGTGTGTGTACACACGCGAAGCACTAGTGAGGTGAGTGTGTGTGTGTGTGTGTGTGTGTGTGTGTGTACACACGCGAAGCACTTGTGAGGTGAGTGTGTGTGTGTACACACGCGAAGCACTAGTGAGGTGAGTGTGTGTGTGTACACACGCGAAGCACTACTGAGGTGAGTGTGTGTGTGTACACACGCGAAGCACTAGTGAGGTGAGTGTGTGTGTGTGTACGCACGCGAAGCACTATTGAGTGGAGTGTGTGTGTGTGTACGCACGCGAAGCACTATTGAGTGGTGTGTGTGTGTCTGTGTGTGTGTGTGTGCGTGTGTGTGTACGCACGCGAAGCACTATTGAGTGGAGTGTGTGTGTGTACGCAAAGCACTATTGAGTGGAGTGTGTGTGTGTGTGTGTGTGTGAACGCGAAGCACTATTGAGTGGAGTGTGCGTGTGTGTGTGTACGCGAAGCACTATTGAGTGGAGTGTGTGTGTGTGTGTGTGTGTGTGAACGCGAAGCACTATTGAGTGGAGTGTGTGTGCGTGTGCGTGTGTGTGTGTGTGTGTGTACGCGAAGCACTATTGAGTGGAGTGTGTGTGTGTGTGAACGCGAAGCACTACTGAGTGGAGTGTGTGTTGCACTAAGCCTTTAATTCTTCTTTTGATCTCAGGAACATGTTTCCATTCGTTGTTTTCATCGTTGTTACCTTTAAAACTAGACGGAAATGTTAAAAATCTTTAACTTGCCCAGTTGTAGGCATGATGTTTGATACAGTGGCACACTACAGCTCTGTAAACCAGTTATGTAAATTGCAAAACAATGGCATGTATACTGCTGATTGGACTTTCTTGAGCTTAACCCAAAGAGGCTTCTGAACAAACACTAAGAGAAATTACTGACAATTATTCTTGCATCTCAGTGTTGCACACTAAGCTTTTTTTTTTCTTTTGTTCTCATTGCCATGTTTAACATGCTTAACTAGAGATAAATGTTAAAAATATTTGTAACTTGCCCAGTTGTGGGCGTGATGTTTGTAAAATGTGATGTTTGATCAAATGTGATGCACACAATACTTGGTTAATTAAACCAGTCGTTATGTAAATTGCATGGAGTCGTTACTATTGTATTGTGTTATTGTATTGTGATTATAAATTCATGTTGAAAAAATGAGAATAGAATAGATAGAAATCTTTAATAGTCCACACTGTGGTTTGAGGTTTGAAAACAGGAAAAGATTAGTAGAAAAAACACAATTCATTCATAATTCATTAACATTCAGAAAGCTACAAAAATATACGTAAAAACATTTGTAAGCTTTGCATAAAATATTATAGTAAAGGATGTTTTGAAAATCTGTCACTACAAACGTAAAAACTTTTGTAAGCTTTACATAAAATATTATAGTAAAGGATGTTTAGAAAATCTGTCACTACAAACGTAAAAACTTTTGTAAGCTTTACATAAAATATTATAGTAAAGGATGTTTAGAAAATATGTCACTACAAACGTAAAAAACATTTGTAAGCTTTACATAAAATATTATAGTAAAGGATATTTAGAAAACCTGTCATTACAAACGTAAAAAAATTAGAGGGAAATTGTTACCACAATTTTTTTGCGTAAATAAGGCCATCTATTTTTTACAGTGTGTGTGCCTTGTTGAGTATGTGTGTGTGTGTGTGTGTGTGTGTGTGTGTGTGTGTGTGTGTGTGTGTGTGTGTGTGTGTGTGTGTGTGTGTGTGTGTGTGTGTGTGTGTGTGTGTGTGTGTGTGTGTGTGTGTGTGTGTGTGTGTGTGTGTGTGTGTGTGTGTGTGTGTGTGTGTGTGTGTGTGTGTGTGTGTGTGTGTGTGTGTGTGTGTGTGTGTGTGTGTGTGTGTGTGTGCGTGTATGAGTGTGCTAAGCTGCTTTCCTAACTTGGGTTGATTTTCACCAGCCATAAAAGCCATACGGGTTTATTTTTCAGTCATAAGAGCCAACTCTCTCTCTCTCT
>NW_026910793.1:0-55817 GCF_963854185.1 Sardina pilchardus | reverse complement strand
GCAATAGGGCCTTGCACCTACGGTGCAGCCACTTTCAGTGGCCGCACCTCGGTGCTCGGGCCCTAATGATGCGACTGAACCGCGTGCGCTGGAGCCACCAGTGAGCGGCCAGTAGCTCATTGAGGCCCTTTGTGTTGTATGCGCTTGGTTTCAAGCTTCTAAGACCTTCCAATTTCAAGCTATGAAGGAAAAGTGAAGACACGTTTACTTTTCATATTTCATGACAGTTGGCTGAGACGGCCAAAACATGCGCTCGTGGAAACTTTTTTCAAAATCCACTTTGGGCTTGTAAGATGTTGTAAAGTGACTTTCTGTCACAATGCAGTACATGCACCTCAACACCCAACTTCATGAACACCACATCAGAGTGAATGATGCGACTGAACCGCGTGCGCTGGAGCCACCAGTGAGCGGCCAGTAGCTCATTGAGGCCCTTTGTGTTGTATGCGCTTGGTTTCAAGCTTCTAAGACCTTCCAATTTCAAGCTATGAAGGAAAAGTGAAGACACGTTTACTTTTCATATTTCATGACAGTTGGCTGAGACGGCCAAAACATGCGCTCGTGGAAACTTTTTTCAAAATCCACTTTGGACTTGTAAGATGTTGTAAAGTGACTTTCTGTCACAATGCAGTACATGCACCTCAACACCCAACTTCATGAACACCACATCAGAGTGAATGATGCGACTGAACCGCGTGCGCTGGAGCCACCAGTGAGCGGCCAGTAGCTCATTGAGGCCCTTTGTGTTGTATGCGCTTGGTTTCAAGCTTCTAAGACCTTCCAATTTCAAGCTATGAAGGAAAAGTGAAGACACGTTTACTTTTCATATTTCATGACAGTTGGCTGAGACGGCCAAAACATGCGCTCGTGGAAACTTTTTTCAAAATCCACTTTGGGCTTGTAAGATGTTGTAAAGTGACTTTCTGTCACAATGCAGTACATGCACCTCAACACCCAACTTCATGAACACCACATCAGAGTGAATGATGCGACTGAACCGCGTGCGCTGGAGCCACCAGTGTGCGGCCAGTAGCTCATTGAGGCCCTTTGTGTTGTATGCGCTTGGTTTCAAGCTTCTAAGACCTTCCAATTTCAAGCTATGAAGGAAAAGTGAAGACACGTTTACTTTTCATATTTCATGACAGTTGGCTGAGACGGCCAAAACATGCGCTCGTGGAAACTTTTTTCAAAGTCCACTTTGGGCTTGTAAGATGTTGTAAAGTGACTTTCTGTCACAATGCAGTACATGCACCTCAACACCCAACTTCATGAACACCACATCAGAGTGAATGATGCGACTGAACCGCGTGCGCTGGAGCCACCAGTGAGCGGCCAGTAGCTCATTGAGGCCCTTTGTGTTGTATGCGCTTGGTTTCAAGCTTCTAAGACCTTCCAATTTCAAGCTATGAAGGAAAAGTGAAGACACGTTTACTTTTCATATTTCATGACAGTTGGCTGAGACGGCCAAAACATGCGCTCGTGGAAACTTTTTTCAAAATCCACTTTGGGCTTGTAAGATGTTGTAAAGTGACTTTCTGTCACAATGTAGTACATGCACCTCAACACCCAACTTCATGAACACCACATCAGAGTGAATGATGCGACTGAACCGCGTGCGCTGGAGCCACCAGTGAGCGGCCAGTAGCTCATTGAGGCCCTTTGTGTTGTATGCGCTTGGTTTCAAGCTTCTAAGACCTTCCAATTTCAAGCTATGAAGGAAAAGTGAAGACACGTTTACTTTTCATATTTCATGACAGTTGGCTGAGACGGCCAAAACATGCGCTCGTGGAAACTTTTTTCAAAATCCACTTTGGGCTTGTAAGATGTTGTAAAGTGACTTTCTGTCACAATGCAGTACATGCACCTCAACACCCAACTTCATGAACACCACATCAGAGTGAATGATGCGACTGAACCGCGTGCGCTGGAGCCACCAGTGTGCGGCCAGTAGCTCATTGAGGCCCTTTGTGTTGTATGCGCTTGGTTTCAAGCTTCTAAGACCTTCCAATTTCAAGCTATGAAGGAAAAGTGAAGACACGTTTACTTTTCATATTTCATGACAGTTGGCTGAGACGGCCAAAACATGCGCTCGTGGAAACTTTTTTCAAAGTCCACTTTGGGCTTGTAAGATGTTGTAAAGTGACTTTCTGTCACAATGCAGTACATGCACCTCAACACCCAACTTCATGAACACCACATCAGAGTGAATGATGCGACTGAACCGCGTGCGCTGGAGCCACCAGTGAGCGGCCAGTAGCTCATTGAGGCCCTTTGTGTTGTATGCGCTTGGTTTCAAGCTTCTAAGACCTTCCAATTTCAAGCTATGAAGGAAAAGTGAAGACACGTTTACTTTTCATATTTCATGACAGTTGGCTGAGACGGCCAAAACATGCGCTCGTGGAAACTTTTTTCAAAATCCACTTTGGGCTTGTAAGATGTTGTAAAGTGACTTTCTGTCACAATGTAGTACATGCACCTCAACACCCAACTTCATGAACACCACATCAGAGTGAATGATGCGACTGAACCGCGTGCGCTGGAGCCACCAGTGAGCGGCCAGTAGCTCATTGAGGCCCTTTGTGTTGTATGCGCTTGGTTTCAAGCTTCTAAGACCTTCCAATTTCAAGCTATGGAGGAAAAGTGAAGACACGTTTACTTTTCATATTTCATGACAGTTGGCTGAGACGGCCAAAACATGCGCTCGTGGAAACTTTTTTCAAAATCCACTTTGGGCTTGTAAGATGTTGTAAAGTGACTTTCTGTCACAATGCAGTACATGCACCTCAACACCCAACTTCATGAACACCACATCAGAGTGAATGATGCGACTGAACCGCGTGCGCTGGAGCCACCAGTGAGCGGCCAGTAGCTCATTGAGGCCCTTTGTGTTGTATGCGCTTGGTTTCAAGCTTCTAAGACCTTCCAATTTCAAGCTATGAAGGAAAAGTGAAGACACGTTTACTTTTCATATTTCATGACAGTTGGCTGAGACGGCCAAAACATGCGCTCGTGGAAACTTTTTTCAAAATCCACTTTGGGCTTGTAAGATGTTGTAAAGTGACTTTCTGTCACAATGCAGTACATGCACCTCAACACCCAACTTCATGAACACCACATCAGAGTGAATGATGCGACTGAACCGCGTGCGCTGGAGCCACCAGTGAGCGGCCAGTAGCTCATTGAGGCCCTTTGTGTTGTATGCGCTTGGTTTCAAGCTTCTAAGACCTTCCAATTTCAAGCTATGAAGGAAAAGTGAAGACACGTTTACTTTTCATATTTCATGACAGTTGGCTGAGACGGCCAAAACATGCGCTCGTGGAAACTTTTTTCAAAATCCACTTTGGGCTTGTAAGATGTTGTAAAGTGACTTTCTGTCACAATGCAGTACATGCACCTCAACACCCAACTTCATGAACACCACATCAGAGTGAATGATGCGACTGAACCGCGTGCGCTGGAGCCACCAGTGAGCGGCCAGTAGCTCATTGAGGCCCTTTGTGTTGTATGCGCTTGGTTTCAAGCTTCTAAGACCTTCCAATTTCAAGCTATGAAGGAAAAGTGAAGACACGTTTACTTTTCATATTTCATGACAGTTGGCTGAGACGGCCAAAACATGCGCTCGTGGAAACTTTTTTCAAAATCCACTTTGGGCTTGTAAGATGTTGTAAAGTGACTTTCTGTCACAATGCAGTACATGCACCTCAACACCCAACTTCATGAACACCACATCAGAGTGAATGATGCGACTGAACCGCGTGCGCTGGAGCCACCAGTGAGCGGCCAGTAGCTCATTGAGGCCCTTTGTGTTGTATGCGCTTGGTTTCAAGCTTCTAAGACCTTCCAATTTCAAGCTATGAAGGAAAAGTGAAGACACGTTTACTTTTCATATTTCATGACAGTTGGCTGAGACGGCCAAAACATGCGCTCGTGGAAACTTTTTTCAAAATCCACTTTGGGCTTGTAAGATGTTGTAAAGTGACTTTCTGTCACAATGCAGTACATGCACCTCAACACCCAACTTCATGAACACCACATCAGAGTGAATGATGCGACTGAACCGCGTGCGCTGGAGCCACCAGTGTGCGGCCAGTAGCTCATTGAGGCCCTTTGTGTTGTATGCGCTTGGTTTCAAGCTTCTAAGACCTTCCAATTTCAAGCTATGAAGGAAAAGTGAAGACACGTTTACTTTTCATATTTCATGACAGTTGGCTGAGACGGCCAAAACATGCGCTCGTGGAAACTTTTTTCAAAATCCACTTTGGGCTTGTAAGATGTTGTA
Organism: Sardina pilchardus; assembly: GCF_963854185.1. Lineage (NCBI taxonomy): Eukaryota > Metazoa > Chordata > Actinopteri > Clupeiformes > Clupeidae > Sardina > Sardina pilchardus. Next base: position 51,538 of record NW_026910793.1, on the reverse strand, counting down.
AAGTGACTTTCTGTCACAATGCAGTACATGCACCTCAACACCCAACTTCATGAACACCACATCAGAGTGAATGATGCGACTGAACCGCGTGCGCTGGAGCCACCAGTGAGCGGCCAGTAGCTCATTGAGGCCCTTTGTGTTGTATGCGCTTGGTTTCAAGCTTCTAAGACCTTCCAATTTCAAGCTATGAAGGAAAAGTGAAGACACGTTTACTTTTCATATTTCATGACAGTTGGCTGAGACGGCCAAAACATGCGCTCGTGGAAACTTTTTTCAAAATCCACTTTGGGCTTGTAAGATGTTGTAAAGTGACTTTCTGTCACAATGCAGTACATGCACCTCAACACCCAACTTCATGAACACCACATCAGAGTGAATGATGCGACTGAACCGCGTGCGCTGGAGCCACCAGTGAGCGGCCAGTAGCTCATTGAGGCCCTTTGTGTTGTATGCGCTTGGTTTCAAGCTTCTAAGACCTTCCAATTTCAAGCTATGAAGGAAAAGTGAAGACACGTTTACTTTTCATATTTCATGACAGTTGGCTGAGACGGCCAAAACATGCGCTCGTGGAAACTTTTTTCAAAATCCACTTTGGGCTTGTAAGATGTTGTAAAGTGACTTTCTGTCACAATGCAGTACATGCACCTCAACACCCAACTTCATGAACACCACATCAGAGTGAATGATGCGACTGAACCGCGTGCGCTGGAGCCACCAGTGAGCGGCCAGTAGCTCATTGAGGCCCTTTGTGTTGTATGCGCTTGGTTTCAAGCTTCTAAGACCTTCCAATTTCAAGCTATGAAGGAAAAGTGAAGACACGTTTACTTTTCATATTTCATGACAGTTGGCTGAGACGGCCAAAACATGCGCTCGTGGAAACTTTTTTCAAAATCCACTTTGGGCTTGTAAGATGTTGTAAAGTGACTTTCTGTCACAATGCAGTACATGCACCTCAACACCCAACTTCATGAACACCACATCAGAGTGAATGATGCGACTGAACCGCGTGCGCTGGAGCCACCAGTGAGCGGCCAGTAGCTCATTGAGGCCCTTTGTGTTGTATGCGCTTGGTTTCAAGCTTCTAAGACCTTCCAATTTCAAGCTATGAAGGAAAAGTGAAGACACGTTTACTTTTCATATTTCATGACAGTTGGCTGAGACGGCCAAAACATGCGCTCGTGGAAACTTTTTTCAAAATCCACTTTGGGCTTGTAAGATGTTGTAAAGTGACTTTCTGTCACAATGCAGTACATGCACCTCAACACCCAACTTCATGAACACCACATCAGAGTGAATGATGCGACTGAACCGCGTGCGCTGGAGCCACCAGTGAGCGGCCAGTAGCTCATTGAGGCCCTTTGTGTTGTATGCGCTTGGTTTCAAGCTTCTAAGACCTTCCAATTTCAAGCTATGAAGGAAAAGTGAAGACACGTTTACTTTTCATATTTCATGACAGTTGGCTGAGACGGCCAAAACATGCGCTCGTGGAAACTTTTTTCAAAATCCACTTTGGGCTTGTAAGATGTTGTAAAGTGACTTTCTGTCACAATGCAGTACATGCACCTCAACACCCAACTTCATGAACACCACATCAGAGTGAATGATGCGACTGAACCGCGTGCGCTGGAGCCACCAGTGAGCGGCCAGTAGCTCATTGAGGCCCTTTGTGTTGTATGCGCTTGGTTTCAAGCTTCTAAGACCTTCCAATTTCAAGCTATGAAGGAAAAGTGAAGACACGTTTACTTTTCATATTTCATGACAGTTGGCTGAGACGGCCAAAACATGCGCTCGTGGAAACTTTTTTCAAAATCCACTTTGGGCTTGTAAGATGTTGTAAAGTGACTTTCTGTCACAATGCAGTACATGCACCTCAACACCCAACTTCATGAACACCACATCAGAGTGAATGATGCGACTGAACCGCGTGCGCTGGAGCCACCAGTGAGCGGCCAGTAGCTCATTGAGGCCCTTTGTGTTGTATGCGCTTGGTTTCAAGCTTCTAAGACCTTCCAATTTCAAGCTATGAAGGAAAAGTGAAGACACGTTTACTTTTCATATTTCATGACAGTTGGCTGAGACGGCCAAAACATGCGCTCGTGGAAACTTTTTTCAAAATCCACTTTGGGCTTGTAAGATGTTGTAAAGTGACTTTCTGTCACAATGCAGTACATGCACCTCAACACCCAACTTCATGAACACCACATCAGAGTGAATGATGCGACTGAACCGCGTGCGCTGGAGCCACCAGTGAGCGGCCAGTAGCTCATTGAGGCCCTTTGTGTTGTATGCGCTTGGTTTCAAGCTTCTAAGACCTTCCAATTTCAAGCTATGAAGGAAAAGTGAAGACACGTTTACTTTTCATATTTCATGACAGTTGGCTGAGACGGCCAAAACATGCGCTCGTGGAAACTTTTTTCAAAATCCACTTTGGGCTTGTAAGATGTTGTAAAGTGACTTTCTGTCACAATGCAGTACATGCACCTCAACACCCAACTTCATGAACACCACATCAGAGTGAATGATGCGACTGAACCGCGTGCGCTGGAGCCACCAGTGAGCGGCCAGTAGCTCATTGAGGCCCTTTGTGTTGTATGCGCTTGGTTTCAAGCTTCTAAGACCTTCCAATTTCAAGCTATGAAGGAAAAGTGAAGACACGTTTACTTTTCATATTTCATGACAGTTGGCTGAGACGGCCAAAACATGCGCTCGTGGAAACTTTTTTCAAAATCCACTTTGGGCTTGTAAGATGTTGTAAAGTGACTTTCTGTCACAATGCAGTACATGCACCTCAACACCCAACTTCATGAACACCACATCAGAGTGAATGATGCGACTGAACCGCGTGCGCTGGAGCCACCAGTGAGCGGCCAGTAGCTCATTGAGGCCCTTTGTGTTGTATGCGCTTGGTTTCAAGCTTCTAAGACCTTCCAATTTCAAGCTATGAAGGAAAAGTGAAGACACGTTTACTTTTCATATTTCATGACAGTTGGCTGAGACGGCCAAAACATGCGCTCGTGGAAACTTTTTTCAAAATCCACTTTGGGCTTGTAAGATGTTGTAAAGTGACTTTCTGTCACAATGCAGTACATGCACCTCAACACCCAACTTCATGAACACCACATCAGAGTGAATGATGCGACTGAACCGCGTGCGCTGGAGCCACCAGTGAGCGGCCAGTAGCTCATTGAGGCCCTTTGTGTTGTATGCGCTTGGTTTCAAGCTTCTAAGACCTTCCAATTTCAAGCTATGAAGGAAAAGTGAAGACACGTTTACTTTTCATATTTCATGACAGTTGGCTGAGACGGCCAAAACATGCGCTCGTGGAAACTTTTTTCAAAATCCACTTTGGGCTTGTAAGATGTTGTAAAGTGACTTTCTGTCACAATGCAGTACATGCACCTCAACACCCAACTTCATGAACACCACATCAGAGTGAATGATGCGACTGAACCGCGTGCGCTGGAGCCACCAGTGAGCGGCCAGTAGCTCATTGAGGCCCTTTGTGTTGTATGCGCTTGGTTTCAAGCTTCTAAGACCTTCCAATTTCAAGCTATGAAGGAAAAGTGAAGACACGTTTACTTTTCATATTTCATGACAGTTGGCTGAGACGGCCAAAACATGCGCTCGTGGAAACTTTTTTCAAAATCCACTTTGGGCTTGTAAGATGTTGTAAAGTGACTTTCTGTCACAATGCAGTACATGCACCTCAACACCCAACTTCATGAACACCACATCAGAGTGAATGATGCGACTGAACCGCGTGCGCTGGAGCCACCAGTGAGCGGCCAGTAGCTCATTGAGGCCCTTTGTGTTGTATGCGCTTGGTTTCAAGCTTCTAAGACCTTCCAATTTCAAGCTATGAAGGAAAAGTGAAGACACGTTTACTTTTCATATTTCATGACAGTTGGCTGAGACGGCCAAAACATGCGCTCGTGGAAACTTTTTTCAAAATCCACTTTGGGCTTGTAAGATGTTGTAAAGTGACTTTCTGTCACAATGCAGTACATGCACCTCAACACCCAACTTCATGAACACCACATCAGAGTGAATGATGCGACTGAACCGCGTGCGCTGGAGCCACCAGTGAGCGGCCAGTAGCTCATTGAGGCCCTTTGTGTTGTATGCGCTTGGTTTCAAGCTTCTAAGACCTTCCAATTTCAAGCTATGAAGGAAAAGTGAAGACACGTTTACTTTTCATATTTCATGACAGTTGGCTGAGACGGCCAAAACATGCGCTCGTGGAAACTTTTTTCAAAATCCACTTTGGGCTTGTAAGATGTTGTAAAGTGACTTTCTGTCACAATGCAGTACATGCACCTCAACACCCAACTTCATGAACACCACATCAGAGTGAATGATGCGACTGAACCGCGTGCGCTGGAGCCACCAGTGAGCGGCCAGTAGCTCATTGAGGCCCTTTGTGTTGTATGCGCTTGGTTTCAAGCTTCTAAGACCTTCCAATTTCAAGCTATGAAGGAAAAGTGAAGACACGTTTACTTTTCATATTTCATGACAGTTGGCTGAGACGGCCAAAACATGCGCTCGTGGAAACTTTTTTCAAAATCCACTTTGGGCTTGTAAGATGTTGTAAAGTGACTTTCTGTCACAATGCAGTACATGCACCTCAACACCCAACTTCATGAACACCACATCAGAGTGAATGATGCGACTGAACCGCGTGCGCTGGAGCCACCAGTGAGCGGCCAGTAGCTCATTGAGGCCCTTTGTGTTGTATGCGCTTGGTTTCAAGCTTCTAAGACCTTCCAATTTCAAGCTATGAAGGAAAAGTGAAGACACGTTTACTTTTCATATTTCATGACAGTTGGCTGAGACGGCCAAAACATGCGCTCGTGGAAACTTTTTTCAAAATCCACTTTGGGCTTGTAAGATGTTGTAAAGTGACTTTCTGTCACAATGCAGTACATGCACCTCAACACCCAACTTCATGAACACCACATCAGAGTGAATGATGCGACTGAACCGCGTGCGCTGGAGCCACCAGTGAGCGGCCAGTAGCTCATTGAGGCCCTTTGTGTTGTATGCGCTTGGTTTCAAGCTTCTAAGACCTTCCAATTTCAAGCTATGAAGGAAAAGTGAAGACACGTTTACTTTTCATATTTCATGACAGTTGGCTGAGACGGCCAAAACATGCGCTCGTGGAAACTTTTTTCAAAATCCACTTTGGGCTTGTAAGATGTTGTAAAGTGACTTTCTGTCACAATGCAGTACATGCACCTCAACACCCAACTTCATGAACACCACATCAGAGTGAATGATGCGACTGAACCGCGTGCGCTGGAGCCACCAGTGAGCGGCCAGTAGCTCATTGAGGCCCTTTGTGTTGTATGCGCTTGGTTTCAAGCTTCTAAGACCTTCCAATTTCAAGCTATGAAGGAAAAGTGAAGACACGTTTACTTTTCATATTTCATGACAGTTGGCTGAGACGGCCAAAACATGCGCTCGTGGAAACTTTTTTCAAAATCCACTTTGGGCTTGTAAGATGTTGTAAAGTGACTTTCTGTCACAATGCAGTACATGCACCTCAACACCCAACTTCATGAACACCACATCAGAGTGAATGATGCGACTGAACCGCGTGCGCTGGAGCCACCAGTGAGCGGCCAGTAGCTCATTGAGGCCCTTTGTGTTGTATGCGCTTGGTTTCAAGCTTCTAAGACCTTCCAATTTCAAGCTATGAAGGAAAAGTGAAGACACGTTTACTTTTCATATTTCATGACAGTTGGCTGAGACGGCCAAAACATGCGCTCGTGGAAACTTTTTTCAAAATCCACTTTGGGCTTGTAAGATGTTGTAAAGTGACTTTCTGTCACAATGCAGTACATGCACCTCAACACCCAACTTCATGAACACCACATCAGAGTGAATGATGCGACTGAACCGCGTGCGCTGGAGCCACCAGTGAGCGGCCAGTAGCTCATTGAGGCCCTTTGTGTTGTATGCGCTTGGTTTCAAGCTTCTAAGACCTTCCAATTTCAAGCTATGAAGGAAAAGTGAAGACACGTTTACTTTTCATATTTCATGACAGTTGGCTGAGACGGCCAAAACATGCGCTCGTGGAAACTTTTTTCAAAATCCACTTTGGGCTTGTAAGATGTTGTAAAGTGACTTTCTGTCACAATGCAGTACATGCACCTCAACACCCAACTTCATGAACACCACATCAGAGTGAATGATGCGACTGAACCGCGTGCGCTGGAGCCACCAGTGAGCGGCCAGTAGCTCATTGAGGCCCTTTGTGTTGTATGCGCTTGGTTTCAAGCTTCTAAGACCTTCCAATTTCAAGCTATGAAGGAAAAGTGAAGACACGTTTACTTTTCATATTTCATGACAGTTGGCTGAGACGGCCAAAACATGCGCTCGTGGAAACTTTTTTCAAAATCCACTTTGGGCTTGTAAGATGTTGTAAAGTGACTTTCTGTCACAATGCAGTACATGCACCTCAACACCCAACTTCATGAACACCACATCAGAGTGAATGATGCGACTGAACCGCGTGCGCTGGAGCCACCAGTGAGCGGCCAGTAGCTCATTGAGGCCCTTTGTGTTGTATGCGCTTGGTTTCAAGCTTCTAAGACCTTCCAATTTCAAGCTATGAAGGAAAAGTGAAGACACGTTTACTTTTCATATTTCATGACAGTTGGCTGAGACGGCCAAAACATGCGCTCGTGGAAACTTTTTTCAAAATCCACTTTGGGCTTGTAAGATGTTGTAAAGTGACTTTCTGTCACAATGCAGTACATGCACCTCAACACCCAACTTCATGAACACCACATCAGAGTGAATGATGCGACTGAACCGCGTGCGCTGGAGCCACCAGTGAGCGGCCAGTAGCTCATTGAGGCCCTTTGTGTTGTATGCGCTTGGTTTCAAGCTTCTAAGACCTTCCAATTTCAAGCTATGAAGGAAAAGTGAAGACACGTTTACTTTTCATATTTCATGACAGTTGGCTGAGACGGCCAAAACATGCGCTCGTGGAAACTTTTTTCAAAATCCACTTTGGGCTTGTAAGATGTTGTAAAGTGACTTTCTGTCACAATGCAGTACATGCACCTCAACACCCAACTTCATGAACACCACATCAGAGTGAATGATGCGACTGAACCGCGTGCGCTGGAGCCACCAGTGAGCGGCCAGTAGCTCATTGAGGCCCTTTGTGTTGTATGCGCTTGGTTTCAAGCTTCTAAGACCTTCCAATTTCAAGCTATGAAGGAAAAGTGAAGACACGTTTACTTTTCATATTTCATGACAGTTGGCTGAGACGGCCAAAACATGCGCTCGTGGAAACTTTTTTCAAAATCCACTTTGGGCTTGTAAGATGTTGTAAAGTGACTTTCTGTCACAATGCAGTACATGCACCTCAACACCCAACTTCATGAACACCACATCAGAGTGAATGATGCGACTGAACCGCGTGCGCTGGAGCCACCAGTGAGCGGCCAGTAGCTCATTGAGGCCCTTTGTGTTGTATGCGCTTGGTTTCAAGCTTCTAAGACCTTCCAATTTCAAGCTATGAAGGAAAAGTGAAGACACGTTTACTTTTCATATTTCATGACAGTTGGCTGAGACGGCCAAAACATGCGCTCGTGGAAACTTTTTTCAAAATCCACTTTGGGCTTGTAAGATGTTGTAAAGTGACTTTCTGTCACAATGCAGTACATGCACCTCAACACCCAACTTCATGAACACCACATCAGAGTGAATGATGCGACTGAACCGCGTGCGCTGGAGCCACCAGTGAGCGGCCAGTAGCTCATTGAGGCCCTTTGTGTTGTATGCGCTTGGTTTCAAGCTTCTAAGACCTTCCAATTTCAAGCTATGAAGGAAAAGTGAAGACACGTTTACTTTTCATATTTCATGACAGTTGGCTGAGACGGCCAAAACATGCGCTCGTGGAAACTTTTTTCAAAATCCACTTTGGGCTTGTAAGATGTTGTAAAGTGACTTTCTGTCACAATGCAGTACATGCACCTCAACACCCAACTTCATGAACACCACATCAGAGTGAATGATGCGACTGAACCGCGTGCGCTGGAGCCACCAGTGAGCGGCCAGTAGCTCATTGAGGCCCTTTGTGTTGTATGCGCTTGGTTTCAAGCTTCTAAGACCTTCCAATTTCAAGCTATGAAGGAAAAGTGAAGACACGTTTACTTTTCATATTTCATGACAGTTGGCTGAGACGGCCAAAACATGCGCTCGTGGAAACTTTTTTCAAAATCCACTTTGGGCTTGTAAGATGTTGTAAAGTGACTTTCTGTCACAATGCACTACATGCACCTCAACACCCAACTTCATGAACACCACATCAGAGTGAATGATGCGACTGAACCGCGTGCGCTGGAGCCACCAGTGAGCGGCCAGTAGCTCATTGAGGCCCTTTGTGTTGTATGCGCTTGGTTTCAAGCTTCTAAGACCTTCCAATTTCAAGCTATGAAGGAAAAGTGAAGACACGTTTACTTTTCATATTTCATGACAGTTGGCTGAGACGGCCAAAACATGCGCTCGTGGAAACTTTTTTCAAAATCCACTTTGGGCTTGTAAGATGTTGTAAAGTGACTTTCTGTCACAATGCAGTACATGCACCTCAACACCCAACTTCATGAACACCACATCAGAGTGAATGATGCGACTGAACCGCGTGCGCTGGAGCCACCAGTGAGCGGCCAGTAGCTCATTGAGGCCCTTTGTGTTGTATGCGCTTGGTTTCAAGCTTCTAAGACCTTCCAATTTCAAGCTATGAAGGAAAAGTGAAGACACGTTTACTTTTCATATTTCATGACAGTTGGCTGAGACGGCCAAAACATGCACTCGTGGAAACTTTTTTCAAAATCCACTTTGGGCTTGTAAGATGTTGTAAAGTGACTTTCTGTCACAATGCAGTACATGCACCTCAACACCCAACTTCATGAACACCACATCAGAGTGAATGATGCGACTGAACCGCGTGCGCTGGAGCCACCAGTGAGCGGCCAGTAGCTCATTGAGGCCCTTTGTGTTGTATGCGCTTGGTTTCAAGCTTCTAAAACCTTCCAATTTCAAACTATGAAGGAAAAGTGAAGACACGTTTACTTTTCATATTTCATGACAGTTGGCTGAGACGGCCAAAACATGCGCTCGTGGAAACTTTTTTCAAAATCCACTTTGGGCTTGTAAGATGTTGTAAAGTGACTTTCTGTCACAATGCAGTACATGCACCTCAACACCCAACTTCATGAACACCACATCAGAGTGAATGATGCGACTGAACCGCGTGCGCTGGAGCCACCAGTGAGCGGCCAGTAGCTCATTGAGGCCCTTTGTGTTGTATGCGCTTGGTTTCAAGCTTCTAAGACCTTCCAATTTCAAGCTATGAAGGAAAAGTGAAGACACGTTTACTTTTCATATTTCATGACAGTTGGCTGAGACGGCCAAAACATGCGCTCGTGGAAACTTTTTTCAAAATCCACTTTGGGCTTGTAAGATGTTGTAAAGTGACTTTCTGTCACAATGCAGTACATGCACCTCAACACCCAACTTCATGAACACCACATCAGAGTGAATGATGCGACTGAACCGCGTGCGCTGGAGCCACCAGTGAGCGGCCAGTAGCTCATTGAGGCCCTTTGTGTTGTATGCGCTTGGTTTCAAGCTTCTAAGACCTTCCAATTTCAAGCTATGAAGGAAAAGTGAAGACACGTTTACTTTTCATATTTCATGACAGTTGGCTGAGACGGCCAAAACATGCGCTCGTGGATACTTTTTTCAAAATCCACTTTGGGCTTGTAAGATGTTGTAAAGTGACTTTCTGTCACAATGCAGTACATGCACCTCAACACCCAACTTCATGAACACCACATCAGAGTGAATGATGCGACTGAACCGCGTGCGCTGGAGCCACCAGTGAGCGGCCAGTAGCTCATTGAGGCCCTTTGTGTTGTATGCGCTTGGTTTCAAGCTTCTAAGACCTTCCAATTTCAAGCTATGAAGGAAAAGTGAAGACACGTTTACTTTTCATATTTCATGACAGTTGGCTGAGACGGCCAAAACATGCGCTCGTGGAAACTTTTTTCAAAATCCACTTTGGGCTTGTAAGATGTTGTAAAGTGACTTTCTGTCACAATGCAGTACATGCACCTCAACACCCAACTTCATGAACACCACATCAGAGTGAATGATGCGACTGAACCGCGTGCGCTGGAGCCACCAGTGAGCGGCCAGTAGCTCATTGAGGCCCTTTGTGTTGTATGCGCTTGGTTTCAAGCTTCTAAGACCTTCCAATTTCAAGCTATGAAGGAAAAGTGAAGACACGTTTACTTTTCATATTTCATGACAGTTGGCTGAGACGGCCAAAACATGCGCTCGTGGAAACTTTTTTCAAAATCCACTTTGGGCTTGTAAGATGTTGTAAAGTGACTTTCTGTCACAATGCAGTACATGCACCTCAACACCCAACTTCATGAACACCACATCAGAGTGAATGATGCGACTGAACCGCGTGCGCTGGAGCCACCAGTGAGCGGCCAGTAGCTCATTGAGGCCCTTTGTGTTGTATGCGCTTGGTTTCAAGCTTCTAAGACCTTCCAATTTCAAGCTATGAAGGAAAAGTGAAGACACGTTTACTTTTCATATTTCATGACAGTTGGCTGAGACGGCCAAAACATGCGCTCGTGGATACTTTTTTCAAAATCCACTTTGGGCTTGTAAGATGTTGTAAAGTGACTTTCTGTCACAATGCAGTACATGCACCTCAACACCCAACTTCATGAACACCACATCAGAGTGAATGATGCGACTGAACCGCGTGCGCTGGAGCCACCAGTGAGCGGCCAGTAGCTCATTGAGGCCCTTTGTGTTGTATGCGCTTGGTTTCAAGCTTCTAAGACCTTCCAATTTCAAGCTATGAAGGAAAAGTGAAGACACGTTTACTTTTCATATTTCATGACAGTTGGCTGAGACGGCCAAAACATGCGCTCGTGGAAACTTTTTTCAAAATCCACTTTGGGCTTGTAAGATGTTGTAAAGTGACTTTCTGTCACAATGCAGTACATGCACCTCAACACCCAACTTCATGAACACCACATCAGAGTGAATGATGCGACTGAACCGCGTGCGCTGGAGCCACCAGTGAGCGGCCAGTAGCTCATTGAGGCCCTTTGTGTTGTATGCGCTTGGTTTCAAGCTTCTAAGACCTTCCAATTTCAAGCTATGAAGGAAAAGTGAAGACACGTTTACTTTTCATATTTCATGACAGTTGGCTGAGACGGCCAAAACATGCGCTCGTGGAAACTTTTTTCAAAATCCACTTTGGGCTTGTAAGATGTTGTAAAGTGACTTTCTGTCACAATGCAGTACATGCACCTCAACACCCAACTTCATGAACACCACATCAGAGTGAATGATGCGACTGAACCGCGTGCGCTGGAGCCACCAGTGAGCGGCCAGTAGCTCATTGAGGCCCTTTGTGTTGTATGCGCTTGGTTTCAAGCTTCTAAGACCTTCCAATTTCAAGCTATGAAGGAAAAGTGAAGACACGTTTACTTTTCATATTTCATGACAGTTGGCTGAGACGGCCAAAACATGCGCTCGTGGAAACTTTTTTCAAAATCCACTTTGGGCTTGTAAGATGTTGTAAAGTGACTTTCTGTCACAATGCAGTACATGCACCTCAACACCCAACTTCATGAACACCACATCAGAGTGAATGATGCGACTGAACCGCGTGCGCTGGAGCCACCAGTGAGCGGCCAGTAGCTCATTGAGGCCCTTTGTGTTGTATGCGCTTGGTTTCAAGCTTCTAAGACCTTCCAATTTCAAGCTATGAAGGAAAAGTGAAGACACGTTTACTTTTCATATTTCATGACAGTTGGCTGAGACGGCCAAAACATGCGCTCGTGGATACTTTTTTCAAAATCCACTTTGGGCTTGTAAGATGTTGTAAAGTGACTTTCTGTCACAATGCAGTACATGCACCTCAACACCCAACTTCATGAACACCACATCAGAGTGAATGATGCGACTGAACCGCGTGCGCTGGAGCCACCAGTGAGCGGCCAGTAGCTCATTGAGGCCCTTTGTGTTGTATGCGCTTGGTTTCAAGCTTCTAAGACCTTCCAATTTCAAGCTATGAAGGAAAAGTGAAGACACGTTTACTTTTCATATTTCATGACAGTTGGCTGAGACGGCCAAAACATGCGCTCGTGGAAACTTTTTTCAAAATCCACTTTGGGCTTGTAAGATGTTGTAAAGTGACTTTCTGTCACAATGCAGTACATGCACCTCAACACCCAACTTCATGAACACCACATCAGAGTGAATGATGCGACTGAACCGCGTGCGCTGGAGCCACCAGTGAGCGGCCAGTAGCTCATTGAGGCCCTTTGTGTTGTATGCGCTTGGTTTCAAGCTTCTAAGACCTTCCAATTTCAAGCTATGAAGGAAAAGTGAAGACACGTTTACTTTTCATATTTCATGACAGTTGGCTGAGACGGCCAAAACATGCGCTCGTGGATACTTTTTTCAAAATCCACTTTGGGCTTGTAAGATGTTGTAAAGTGACTTTCTGTCACAATGCAGTACATGCACCTCAACACCCAACTTCATGAACACCACATCAGAGTGAATGATGCGACTGAACCGCGTGCGCTGGAGCCACCAGTGAGCGGCCAGTAGCTCATTGAGGCCCTTTGTGTTGTATGCGCTTGGTTTCAAGCTTCTAAGACCTTCCAATTTCAAGCTATGAAGGAAAAGTGAAGACACGTTTACTTTTCATATTTCATGACAGTTGGCTGAGACGGCCAAAACATGCGCTCGTGGAAACTTTTTTCAAAATCCACTTTGGGCTTGTAAGATGTTGTAAAGTGACTTTCTGTCACAATGCAGTACATGCACCTCAACACCCAACTTCATGAACACCACATCAGAGTGAATGATGCGACTGAACCGCGTGCGCTGGAGCCACCAGTGAGCGGCCAGTAGCTCATTGAGGCCCTTTGTGTTGTATGCGCTTGGTTTCAAGCTTCTAAGACCTTCCAATTTCAAGCTATGAAGGAAAAGTGAAGACACGTTTACTTTTCATATTTCATGACAGTTGGCTGAGACGGCCAAAACATGCGCTCGTGGAAACTTTTTTCAAAATCCACTTTGGGCTTGTAAGATGTTGTAAAGTGACTTTCTGTCACAATGCAGTACATGCACCTCAACACCCAACTTCATGAACACCACATCAGAGTGAATGATGCGACTGAACCGCGTGCGCTGGAGCCACCAGTGAGCGGCCAGTAGCTCATTGAGGCCCTTTGTGTTGTATGCGCTTGGTTTCAAGCTTCTAAGACCTTCCAATTTCAAGCTATGAAGGAAAAGTGAAGACACGTTTACTTTTCATATTTCATGACAGTTGGCTGAGACGGCCAAAACATGCGCTCGTGGATACTTTTTTCAAAATCCACTTTGGGCTTGTAAGATGTTGTAAAGTGACTTTCTGTCACAATGCAGTACATGCACCTCAACACCCAACTTCATGAACACCACATCAGAGTGAATGATGCGACTGAACCGCGTGCGCTGGAGCCACCAGTGAGCGGCCAGTAGCTCATTGAGGCCCTTTGTGTTGTATGCGCTTGGTTTCAAGCTTCTAAGACCTTCCAATTTCAAGCTATGAAGGAAAAGTGAAGACACGTTTACTTTTCATATTTCATGACAGTTGGCTGAGACGGCCAAAACATGCGCTCGTGGAAACTTTTTTCAAAATCCACTTTGGGCTTGTAAGATGTTGTAAAGTGACTTTCTGTCACAATGCAGTACATGCACCTCAACACCCAACTTCATGAACACCACATCAGAGTGAATGATGCGACTGAACCGCGTGCGCTGGAGCCACCAGTGAGCGGCCAGTAGCTCATTGAGGCCCTTTGTGTTGTATGCGCTTGGTTTCAAGCTTCTAAGACCTTCCAATTTCAAGCTATGAAGGAAAAGTGAAGACACGTTTACTTTTCATATTTCATGACAGTTGGCTGAGACGGCCAAAACATGCGCTCGTGGATACTTTTTTCAAAATCCACTTTGGGCTTGTAAGATGTTGTAAAGTGACTTTCTGTCACAATGCAGTACATGCACCTCAACACCCAACTTCATGAACACCACATCAGAGTGAATGATGCGACTGAACCGCGTGCGCTGGAGCCACCAGTGAGCGGCCAGTAGCTCATTGAGGCCCTTTGTGTTGTATGCGCTTGGTTTCAAGCTTCTAAGACCTTCCAATTTCAAGCTATGAAGGAAAAGTGAAGACACGTTTACTTTTCATATTTCATGACAGTTGGCTGAGACGGCCAAAACATGCGCTCGTGGAAACTTTTTTCAAAATCCACTTTGGGCTTGTAAGATGTTGTAAAGTGACTTTCTGTCACAATGCAGTACATGCACCTCAACACCCAACTTCATGAACACCACATCAGAGTGAATGATGCGACTGAACCGCGTGCGCTGGAGCCACCAGTGAGCGGCCAGTAGCTCATTGAGGCCCTTTGTGTTGTATGCGCTTGGTTTCAAGCTTCTAAGACCTTCCAATTTCAAGCTATGAAGGAAAAGTGAAGACACGTTTACTTTTCATATTTCATGACAGTTGGCTGAGACGGCCAAAACATGCGCTCGTGGATACTTTTTTCAAAATCCACTTTGGGCTTGTAAGATGTTGTAAAGTGACTTTCTGTCACAATGCAGTACATGCACCTCAACACCCAACTTCATGAACACCACATCAGAGTGAATGATGCGACTGAACCGCGTGCGCTGGAGCCACCAGTGAGCGGCCAGTAGCTCATTGAGGCCCTTTGTGTTGTATGCGCTTGGTTTCAAGCTTCTAAGACCTTCCAATTTCAAGCTATGAAGGAAAAGTGAAGACACGTTTACTTTTCATATTTCATGACAGTTGGCTGAGACGGCCAAAACATGCGCTCGTGGAAACTTTTTTCAAAATCCACTTTGGGCTTGTAAGATGTTGTAAAGTGACTTTCTGTCACAATGCAGTACATGCACCTCAACACCCAACTTCATGAACACCACATCAGAGTGAATGATGCGACTGAACCGCGTGCGCTGGAGCCACCAGTGAGCGGCCAGTAGCTCATTGAGGCCCTTTGTGTTGTATGCGCTTGGTTTCAAGCTTCTAAGACCTTCCAATTTCAAGCTATGAAGGAAAAGTGAAGACACGTTTACTTTTCATATTTCATGACAGTTGGCTGAGACGGCCAAAACATGCGCTCGTGGAAACTTTTTTCAAAATCCACTTTGGGCTTGTAAGATGTTGTAAAGTGACTTTCTGTCACAATGCAGTACATGCACCTCAACACCCAACTTCATGAACACCACATCAGAGTGAATGATGCGACTGAACCGCGTGCGCTGGAGCCACCAGTGAGCGGCCAGTAGCTCATTGAGGCCCTTTGTGTTGTATGCGCTTGGTTTCAAGCTTCTAAGACCTTCCAATTTCAAGCTATGAAGGAAAAGTGAAGACACGTTTACTTTTCATATTTCATGACAGTTGGCTGAGACGGCCAAAACATGCGCTCGTGGAAACTTTTTTCAAAATCCACTTTGGGCTTGTAAGATGTTGTAAAGTGACTTTCTGTCACAATGCAGTACATGCACCTCAACACCCAACTTCATGAACACCACATCAGAGTGAATGATGCGACTGAACCGCGTGCGCTGGAGCCACCAGTGAGCGGCCAGTAGCTCATTGAGGCCCTTTGTGTTGTATGCGCTTGGTTTCAAGCTTCTAAGACCTTCCAATTTCAAGCTATGAAGGAAAAGTGAAGACACGTTTACTTTTCATATTTCATGACAGTTGGCTGAGACGGCCAAAACATGCGCTCGTGGATACTTTTTTCAAAATCCACTTTGGGCTTGTAAGATGTTGTAAAGTGACTTTCTGTCACAATGCAGTACATGCACCTCAACACCCAACTTCATGAACACCACATCAGAGTGAATGATGCGACTGAACCGCGTGCGCTGGAGCCACCAGTGAGCGGCCAGTAGCTCATTGAGGCCCTTTGTGTTGTATGCGCTTGGTTTCAAGCTTCTAAGACCTTCCAATTTCAAGCTATGAAGGAAAAGTGAAGACACGTTTACTTTTCATATTTCATGACAGTTGGCTGAGACGGCCAAAACATGCGCTCGTGGAAACTTTTTTCAAAATCCACTTTGGGCTTGTAAGATGTTGTAAAGTGACTTTCTGTCACAATGCAGTACATGCACCTCAACACCCAACTTCATGAACACCACATCAGAGTGAATGATGCGACTGAACCGCGTGCGCTGGAGCCACCAGTGAGCGGCCAGTAGCTCATTGAGGCCCTTTGTGTTGTATGCGCTTGGTTTCAAGCTTCTAAGACCTTCCAATTTCAAGCTATGAAGGAAAAGTGAAGACACGTTTACTTTTCATATTTCATGACAGTTGGCTGAGACGGCCAAAACATGCGCTCGTGGAAACTTTTTTCAAAATCCACTTTGGGCTTGTAAGATGTTGTAAAGTGACTTTCTGTCACAATGCAGTACATGCACCTCAACACCCAACTTCATGAACACCACATCAGAGTGAATGATGCGACTGAACCGCGTGCGCTGGAGCCACCAGTGAGCGGCCAGTAGCTCATTGAGGCCCTTTGTGTTGTATGCGCTTGGTTTCAAGCTTCTAAGACCTTCCAATTTCAAGCTATGAAGGAAAAGTGAAGACACGTTTACTTTTCATATTTCATGACAGTTGGCTGAGACGGCCAAAACATGCGCTCGTGGAAACTTTTTTCAAAATCCACTTTGGGCTTGTAAGATGTTGTAAAGTGACTTTCTGTCACAATGCAGTACATGCACCTCAACACCCAACTTCATGAACACCACATCAGAGTGAATGATGCGACTGAACCGCGTGCGCTGGAGCCACCAGTGAGCGGCCAGTAGCTCATTGAGGCCCTTTGTGTTGTATGCGCTTGGTTTCAAGCTTCTAAGACCTTCCAATTTCAAGCTATGAAGGAAAAGTGAAGACACGTTTACTTTTCATATTTCATGACAGTTGGCTGAGACGGCCAAAACATGCGCTCGTGGAAACTTTTTTCAAAATCCACTTTGGGCTTGTAAGATGTTGTAAAGTGACTTTCTGTCACAATGCAGTACATGCACCTCAACACCCAACTTCATGAACACCACATCAGAGTGAATGATGCGACTGAACCGCGTGCGCTGGAGCCACCAGTGAGCGGCCAGTAGCTCATTGAGGCCCTTTGTGTTGTATGCGCTTGGTTTCAAGCTTCTAAGACCTTCCAATTTCAAGCTATGAAGGAAAAGTGAAGACACGTTTACTTTTCATATTTCATGACAGTTGGCTGAGACGGCCAAAACATGCGCTCGTGGAAACTTTTTTCAAAATCCACTTTGGGCTTGTAAGATGTTGTAAAGTGACTTTCTGTCACAATGCAGTACATGCACCTCAACACCCAACTTCATGAACACCACATCAGAGTGAATGATGCGACTGAACCGCGTGCGCTGGAGCCACCAGTGAGCGGCCAGTAGCTCATTGAGGCCCTTTGTGTTGTATGCGCTTGGTTTCAAGCTTCTAAGACCTTCCAATTTCAAGCTATGAAGGAAAAGTGAAGACACGTTTACTTTTCATATTTCATGACAGTTGGCTGAGACGGCCAAAACATGCGCTCGTGGAAACTTTTTTCAAAATCCACTTTGGGCTTGTAAGATGTTGTAAAGTGACTTTCTGTCACAATGCAGTACATGCACCTCAACACCCAACTTCATGAACACCACATCAGAGTGAATGATGCGACTGAACCGCGTGCGCTGGAGCCACCAGTGAGCGGCCAGTAGCTCATTGAGGCCCTTTGTGTTGTATGCGCTTGGTTTCAAGCTTCTAAGACCTTCCAATTTCAAGCTATGAAGGAAAAGTGAAGACACGTTTACTTTTCATATTTCATGACAGTTGGCTGAGACGGCCAAAACATGCGCTCGTGGAAACTTTTTTCAAAATCCACTTTGGGCTTGTAAGATGTTGTAAAGTGACTTTCTGTCACAATGCAGTACATGCACCTCAACACCCAACTTCATGAACACCACATCAGAGTGAATGATGCGACTGAACCGCGTGCGCTGGAGCCACCAGTGAGCGGCCAGTAGCTCATTGAGGCCCTTTGTGTTGTATGCGCTTGGTTTCAAGCTTCTAAGACCTTCCAATTTCAAGCTATGAAGGAAAAGTGAAGACACGTTTACTTTTCATATTTCATGACAGTTGGCTGAGACGGCCAAAACATGCGCTCGTGGAAACTTTTTTCAAAATCCACTTTGGGCTTGTAAGATGTTGTAAAGTGACTTTCTGTCACAATGCAGTACATGCACCTCAACACCCAACTTCATGAACACCACATCAGAGTGAATGATGCGACTGAACCGCGTGCGCTGGAGCCACCAGTGAGCGGCCAGTAGCTCATTGAGGCCCTTTGTGTTGTATGCGCTTGGTTTCAAGCTTCTAAGACCTTCCAATTTCAAGCTATGAAGGAAAAGTGAAGACACGTTTACTTTTCATATTTCATGACAGTTGGCTGAGACGGCCAAAACATGCGCTCGTGGAAACTTTTTTCAAAATCCACTTTGGGCTTGTAAGATGTTGTAAAGTGACTTTCTGTCACAATGCAGTACATGCACCTCAACACCCAACTTCATGAACACCACATCAGAGTGAATGATGCGACTGAACCGCGTGCGCTGGAGCCACCAGTGAGCGGCCAGTAGCTCATTGAGGCCCTTTGTGTTGTATGCGCTTGGTTTCAAGCTTCTAAGACCTTCCAATTTCAAGCTATGAAGGAAAAGTGAAGACACGTTTACTTTTCATATTTCATGACAGTTGGCTGAGACGGCCAAAACATGCGCTCGTGGAAACTTTTTTCAAAATCCACTTTGGGCTTGTAAGATGTTGTAAAGTGACTTTCTGTCACAATGCAGTACATGCACCTCAACACCCAACTTCATGAACACCACATCAGAGTGAATGATGCGACTGAACCGCGTGCGCTGGAGCCACCAGTGAGCGGCCAGTAGCTCATTGAGGCCCTTTGTGTTGTATGCGCTTGGTTTCAAGCTTCTAAGACCTTCCAATTTCAAGCTATGAAGGAAAAGTGAAGACACGTTTACTTTTCATATTTCATGACAGTTGGCTGAGACGGCCAAAACATGCGCTCGTGGAAACTTTTTTCAAAATCCACTTTGGGCTTGTAAGATGTTGTAAAGTGACTTTCTGTCACAATGCAGTACATGCACCTCAACACCCAACTTCATGAACACCACATCAGAGTGAATGATGCGACTGAACCGCGTGCGCTGGAGCCACCAGTGAGCGGCCAGTAGCTCATTGAGGCCCTTTGTGTTGTATGCGCTTGGTTTCAAGCTTCTAAGACCTTCCAATTTCAAGCTATGAAGGAAAAGTGAAGACACGTTTACTTTTCATATTTCATGACAGTTGGCTGAGACGGCCAAAACATGCGCTCGTGGAAACTTTTTTCAAAATCCACTTTGGGCTTGTAAGATGTTGTAAAGTGACTTTCTGTCACAATGCAGTACATGCACCTCAACACCCAACTTCATGAACACCACATCAGAGTGAATGATGCGACTGAACCGCGTGCGCTGGAGCCACCAGTGAGCGGCCAGTAGCTCATTGAGGCCCTTTGTGTTGTATGCGCTTGGTTTCAAGCTTCTAAGACCTTCCAATTTCAAGCTATGAAGGAAAAGTGAAGACACGTTTACTTTTCATATTTCATGACAGTTGGCTGAGACGGCCAAAACATGCGCTCGTGGAAACTTTTTTCAAAATCCACTTTGGGCTTGTAAGATGTTGTAAAGTGACTTTCTGTCACAATGCAGTACATGCACCTCAACACCCAACTTCATGAACACCACATCAGAGTGAATGATGCGACTGAACCGCGTGCGCTGGAGCCACCAGTGAGCGGCCAGTAGCTCATTGAGGCCCTTTGTGTTGTATGCGCTTGGTTTCAAGCTTCTAAGACCTTCCAATTTCAAGCTATGAAGGAAAAGTGAAGACACGTTTACTTTTCATATTTCATGACAGTTGGCTGAGACGGCCAAAACATGCGCTCGTGGAAACTTTTTTCAAAATCCACTTTGGGCTTGTAAGATGTTGTAAAGTGACTTTCTGTCACAATGCAGTACATGCACCTCAACACCCAACTTCATGAACACCACATCAGAGTGAATGATGCGACTGAACCGCGTGCGCTGGAGCCACCAGTGAGCGGCCAGTAGCTCATTGAGGCCCTTTGTGTTGTATGCGCTTGGTTTCAAGCTTCTAAGACCTTCCAATTTCAAGCTATGAAGGAAAAGTGAAGACACGTTTACTTTTCATATTTCATGACAGTTGGCTGAGACGGCCAAAACATGCGCTCGTGGAAACTTTTTTCAAAATCCACTTTGGGCTTGTAAGATGTTGTAAAGTGACTTTCTGTCACAATGCAGTACATGCACCTCAACACCCAACTTCATGAACACCACATCAGAGTGAATGATGCGACTGAACCGCGTGCGCTGGAGCCACCAGTGAGCGGCCAGTAGCTCATTGAGGCCCTTTGTGTTGTATGCGCTTGGTTTCAAGCTTCTAAGACCTTCCAATTTCAAGCTATGAAGGAAAAGTGAAGACACGTTTACTTTTCATATTTCATGACAGTTGGCTGAGACGGCCAAAACATGCGCTCGTGGAAACTTTTTTCAAAATCCACTTTGGGCTTGTAAGATGTTGTAAAGTGACTTTCTGTCACAATGCAGTACATGCACCTCAACACCCAACTTCATGAACACCACATCAGAGTGAATGATGCGACTGAACCGCGTGCGCTGGAGCCACCAGTGAGCGGCCAGTAGCTCATTGAGGCCCTTTGTGTTGTATGCGCTTGGTTTCAAGCTTCTAAGACCTTCCAATTTCAAGCTATGAAGGAAAAGTGAAGACACGTTTACTTTTCATATTTCATGACAGTTGGCTGAGACGGCCAAAACATGCGCTCGTGGAAACTTTTTTCAAAATCCACTTTGGGCTTGTAAGATGTTGTAAAGTGACTTTCTGTCACAATGCAGTACATGCACCTCAACACCCAACTTCATGAACACCACATCAGAGTGAATGATGCGACTGAACCGCGTGCGCTGGAGCCACCAGTGAGCGGCCAGTAGCTCATTGAGGCCCTTTGTGTTGTATGCGCTTGGTTTCAAGCTTCTAAGACCTTCCAATTTCAAGCTATGAAGGAAAAGTGAAGACACGTTTACTTTTCATATTTCATGACAGTTGGCTGAGACGGCCAAAACATGCGCTCGTGGAAACTTTTTTCAAAATCCACTTTGGGCTTGTAAGATGTTGTAAAGTGACTTTCTGTCACAATGCAGTACATGCACCTCAACACCCAACTTCATGAACACCACATCAGAGTGAATGATGCGACTGAACCGCGTGCGCTGGAGCCACCAGTGAGCGGCCAGTAGCTCATTGAGGCCCTTTGTGTTGTATGCGCTTGGTTTCAAGCTTCTAAGACCTTCCAATTTCAAGCTATGAAGGAAAAGTGAAGACACGTTTACTTTTCATATTTCATGACAGTTGGCTGAGACGGCCAAAACATGCGCTCGTGGAAACTTTTTTCAAAATCCACTTTGGGCTTGTAAGATGTTGTAAAGTGACTTTCTGTCACAATGCAGTACATGCACCTCAACACCCAACTTCATGAACACCACATCAGAGTGAATGATGCGACTGAACCGCGTGCGCTGGAGCCACCAGTGAGCGGCCAGTAGCTCATTGAGGCCCTTTGTGTTGTATGCGCTTGGTTTCAAGCTTCTAAGACCTTCCAATTTCAAGCTATGAAGGAAAAGTGAAGACACGTTTACTTTTCATATTTCATGACAGTTGGCTGAGACGGCCAAAACATGCGCTCGTGGAAACTTTTTTCAAAATCCACTTTGGGCTTGTAAGATGTTGTAAAGTGACTTTCTGTCACAATGCAGTACATGCACCTCAACACCCAACTTCATGAACACCACATCAGAGTGAATGATGCGACTGAACCGCGTGCGCTGGAGCCACCAGTGAGCGGCCAGTAGCTCATTGAGGCCCTTTGTGTTGTATGCGCTTGGTTTCAAGCTTCTAAGACCTTCCAATTTCAAGCTATGAAGGAAAAGTGAAGACACGTTTACTTTTCATATTTCATGACAGTTGGCTGAGACGGCCAAAACATGCGCTCGTGGAAACTTTTTTCAAAATCCACTTTGGGCTTGTAAGATGTTGTAAAGTGACTTTCTGTCACAATGCAGTACATGCACCTCAACACCCAACTTCATGAACACCACATCAGAGTGAATGATGCGACTGAACCGCGTGCGCTGGAGCCACCAGTGAGCGGCCAGTAGCTCATTGAGGCCCTTTGTGTTGTATGCGCTTGGTTTCAAGCTTCTAAGACCTTCCAATTTCAAGCTATGAAGGAAAAGTGAAGACACGTTTACTTTTCATATTTCATGACAGTTGGCTGAGACGGCCAAAACATGCGCTCGTGGAAACTTTTTTCAAAATCCACTTTGGGCTTGTAAGATGTTGTAAAGTGACTTTCTGTCACAATGCAGTACATGCACCTCAACACCCAACTTCATGAACACCACATCAGAGTGAATGATGCGACTGAACCGCGTGCGCTGGAGCCACCAGTGAGCGGCCAGTAGCTCATTGAGGCCCTTTGTGTTGTATGCGCTTGGTTTCAAGCTTCTAAGACCTTCCAATTTCAAGCTATGAAGGAAAAGTGAAGACACGTTTACTTTTCATATTTCATGACAGTTGGCTGAGACGGCCAAAACATGCGCTCGTGGAAACTTTTTTCAAAATCCACTTTGGGCTTGTAAGATGTTGTAAAGTGACTTTCTGTCACAATGCAGTACATGCACCTCAACACCCAACTTCATGAACACCACATCAGAGTGAATGATGCGACTGAACCGCGTGCGCTGGAGCCACCAGTGAGCGGCCAGTAGCTCATTGAGGCCCTTTGTGTTGTATGCGCTTGGTTTCAAGCTTCTAAGACCTTCCAATTTCAAGCTATGAAGGAAAAGTGAAGACACGTTTACTTTTCATATTTCATGACAGTTGGCTGAGACGGCCAAAACATGCGCTCGTGGAAACTTTTTTCAAAATCCACTTTGGGCTTGTAAGATGTTGTAAAGTGACTTTCTGTCACAATGCAGTACATGCACCTCAACACCCAACTTCATGAACACCACATCAGAGTGAATGATGCGACTGAACCGCGTGCGCTGGAGCCACCAGTGAGCGGCCAGTAGCTCATTGAGGCCCTTTGTGTTGTATGCGCTTGGTTTCAAGCTTCTAAGACCTTCCAATTTCAAGCTATGAAGGAAAAGTGAAGACACGTTTACTTTTCATATTTCATGACAGTTGGCTGAGACGGCCAAAACATGCGCTCGTGGAAACTTTTTTCAAAATCCACTTTGGGCTTGTAAGATGTTGTAAAGTGACTTTCTGTCACAATGCAGTACATGCACCTCAACACCCAACTTCATGAACACCACATCAGAGTGAATGATGCGACTGAACCGCGTGCGCTGGAGCCACCAGTGAGCGGCCAGTAGCTCATTGAGGCCCTTTGTGTTGTATGCGCTTGGTTTCAAGCTTCTAAGACCTTCCAATTTCAAGCTATGAAGGAAAAGTGAAGACACGTTTACTTTTCATATTTCATGACAGTTGGCTGAGACGGCCAAAACATGCGCTCGTGGAAACTTTTTTCAAAATCCACTTTGGGCTTGTAAGATGTTGTAAAGTGACTTTCTGTCACAATGCAGTACATGCACCTCAACACCCAACTTCATGAACACCACATCAGAGTGAATGATGCGACTGAACCGCGTGCGCTGGAGCCACCAGTGAGCGGCCAGTAGCTCATTGAGGCCCTTTGTGTTGTATGCGCTTGGTTTCAAGCTTCTAAGACCTTCCAATTTCAAGCTATGAAGGAAAAGTGAAGACACGTTTACTTTTCATATTTCATGACAGTTGGCTGAGACGGCCAAAACATGCGCTCGTGGAAACTTTTTTCAAAATCCACTTTGGGCTTGTAAGATGTTGTAAAGTGACTTTCTGTCACAATGCAGTACATGCACCTCAACACCCAACTTCATGAACACCACATCAGAGTGAATGATGCGACTGAACCGCGTGCGCTGGAGCCACCAGTGAGCGGCCAGTAGCTCATTGAGGCCCTTTGTGTTGTATGCGCTTGGTTTCAAGCTTCTAAGACCTTCCAATTTCAAGCTATGAAGGAAAAGTGAAGACACGTTTACTTTTCATATTTCATGACAGTTGGCTGAGACGGCCAAAACATGCGCTCGTGGAAACTTTTTTCAAAATCCACTTTGGGCTTGTAAGATGTTGTAAAGTGACTTTCTGTCACAATGCAGTACATGCACCTCAACACCCAACTTCATGAACACCACATCAGAGTGAATGATGCGACTGAACCGCGTGCGCTGGAGCCACCAGTGAGCGGCCAGTAGCTCATTGAGGCCCTTTGTGTTGTATGCGCTTGGTTTCAAGCTTCTAAGACCTTCCAATTTCAAGCTATGAAGGAAAAGTGAAGACACGTTTACTTTTCATATTTCATGACAGTTGGCTGAGACGGCCAAAACATGCGCTCGTGGAAACTTTTTTCAAAATCCACTTTGGGCTTGTAAGATGTTGTAAAGTGACTTTCTGTCACAATGCAGTACATGCACCTCAACACCCAACTTCATGAACACCACATCAGAGTGAATGATGCGACTGAACCGCGTGCGCTGGAGCCACCAGTGAGCGGCCAGTAGCTCATTGAGGCCCTTTGTGTTGTATGCGCTTGGTTTCAAGCTTCTAAGACCTTCCAATTTCAAGCTATGAAGGAAAAGTGAAGACACGTTTACTTTTCATATTTCATGACAGTTGGCTGAGACGGCCAAAACATGCGCTCGTGGAAACTTTTTTCAAAATCCACTTTGGGCTTGTAAGATGTTGTAAAGTGACTTTCTGTCACAATGCAGTACATGCACCTCAACACCCAACTTCATGAACACCACATCAGAGTGAATGATGCGACTGAACCGCGTGCGCTGGAGCCACCAGTGAGCGGCCAGTAGCTCATTGAGGCCCTTTGTGTTGTATGCGCTTGGTTTCAAGCTTCTAAGACCTTCCAATTTCAAGCTATGAAGGAAAAGTGAAGACACGTTTACTTTTCATATTTCATGACAGTTGGCTGAGACGGCCAAAACATGCGCTCGTGGAAACTTTTTTCAAAATCCACTTTGGGCTTGTAAGATGTTGTAAAGTGACTTTCTGTCACAATGCAGTACATGCACCTCAACACCCAACTTCATGAACACCACATCAGAGTGAATGATGCGACTGAACCGCGTGCGCTGGAGCCACCAGTGAGCGGCCAGTAGCTCATTGAGGCCCTTTGTGTTGTATGCGCTTGGTTTCAAGCTTCTAAGACCTTCCAATTTCAAGCTATGAAGGAAAAGTGAAGACACGTTTACTTTTCATATTTCATGACAGTTGGCTGAGACGGCCAAAACATGCGCTCGTGGAAACTTTTTTCAAAATCCACTTTGGGCTTGTAAGATGTTGTAAAGTGACTTTCTGTCACAATGCAGTACATGCACCTCAACACCCAACTTCATGAACACCACATCAGAGTGAATGATGCGACTGAACCGCGTGCGCTGGAGCCACCAGTGAGCGGCCAGTAGCTCATTGAGGCCCTTTGTGTTGTATGCGCTTGGTTTCAAGCTTCTAAGACCTTCCAATTTCAAGCTATGAAGGAAAAGTGAAGACACGTTTACTTTTCATATTTCATGACAGTTGGCTGAGACGGCCAAAACATGCGCTCGTGGAAACTTTTTTCAAAATCCACTTTGGGCTTGTAAGATGTTGTAAAGTGACTTTCTGTCACAATGCAGTACATGCACCTCAACACCCAACTTCATGAACACCACATCAGAGTGAATGATGCGACTGAACCGCGTGCGCTGGAGCCACCAGTGAGCGGCCAGTAGCTCATTGAGGCCCTTTGTGTTGTATGCGCTTGGTTTCAAGCTTCTAAGACCTTCCAATTTCAAGCTATGAAGGAAAAGTGAAGACACGTTTACTTTTCATATTTCATGACAGTTGGCTGAGACGGCCAAAACATGCGCTCGTGGAAACTTTTTTCAAAATCCACTTTGGGCTTGTAAGATGTTGTAAAGTGACTTTCTGTCACAATGCAGTACATGCACCTCAACACCCAACTTCATGAACACCACATCAGAGTGAATGATGCGACTGAACCGCGTGCGCTGGAGCCACCAGTGAGCGGCCAGTAGCTCATTGAGGCCCTTTGTGTTGTATGCGCTTGGTTTCAAGCTTCTAAGACCTTCCAATTTCAAGCTATGAAGGAAAAGTGAAGACACGTTTACTTTTCATATTTCATGACAGTTGGCTGAGACGGCCAAAACATGCGCTCGTGGAAACTTTTTTCAAAATCCACTTTGGGCTTGTAAGATGTTGTAAAGTGACTTTCTGTCACAATGCAGTACATGCACCTCAACACCCAACTTCATGAACACCACATCAGAGTGAATGATGCGACTGAACCGCGTGCGCTGGAGCCACCAGTGAGCGGCCAGTAGCTCATTGAGGCCCTTTGTGTTGTATGCGCTTGGTTTCAAGCTTCTAAGACCTTCCAATTTCAAGCTATGAAGGAAAAGTGAAGACACGCTTACTTTTCATATTTCATGACAGTTGGCTGAGACGGCCAAAACATGCGCTCGTGGAAACTTTTTTCAAAATCCACTTTGGGCTTGTAAGATGTTGTAAAGTGACTTTCTGTCACAATGCAGTACATGCACCTCAACACCCAACTTCATGAACACCACATCAGAGTGAATGATGCGACTGAACCGCGTGCGCTGGAGCCACCAGTGAGCGGCCAGTAGCTCATTGAGGCCCTTTGTGTTGTATGCGCTTGGTTTCAAGCTTCTAAGACCTTCCAATTTCAAGCTATGAAGGAAAAGTGAAGACACGCTTACTTTTCATATTTCATGACAGTTGGCTGAGACGGCCAAAACATGCGCTCGTGGAAACTTTTTTCAAAATCCACTTTGGGCTTGTAAGATGTTGTAAAGTGACTTTCTGTCACAATGCAGTACATGCACCTCAACACCCAACTTCATGAACACCACATCAGAGTGAATGATGCGACTGAACCGCGTGCGCTGGAGCCACCAGTGAGCGGCCAGTAGCTCATTGAGGCCCTTTGTGTTGTATGCGCTTGGTTTCAAGCTTCTAAGACCTTCCAATTTCAAGCTATGAAGGAAAAGTGAAGACACGTTTACTTTTCATATTTCATGACAGTTGGCTGAGACGGCCAAAACATGCGCTCGTGGAAACTTTTTTCAAAATCCACTTTGGGCTTGTAAGATGTTGTAAAGTGACTTTCTGTCACAATGCAGTACATGCACCTCAACACCCAACTTCATGAACACCACATCAGAGTGAATGATGCGACTGAACCGCGTGCGCTGGAGCCACCAGTGAGCGGCCAGTAGCTCATTGAGGCCCTTTGTGTTGTATGCGCTTGGTTTCAAGCTTCTAAGACCTTCCAATTTCAAGCTATGAAGGAAAAGTGAAGACACGTTTACTTTTCATATTTCATGACAGTTGGCTGAGACGGCCAAAACATGCGCTCGTGGAAACTTTTTTCAAAATCCACTTTGGGCTTGTAAGATGTTGTAAAGTGACTTTCTGTCACAATGCAGTACATGCACCTCAACACCCAACTTCATGAACACCACATCAGAGTGAATGATGCGACTGAACCGCGTGCGCTGGAGCCACCAGTGAGCGGCCAGTAGCTCATTGAGGCCCTTTGTGTTGTATGCGCTTGGTTTCAAGCTTCTAAGACCTTCCAATTTCAAGCTATGAAGGAAAAGTGAAGACACGTTTACTTTTCATATTTCATGACAGTTGGCTGAGACGGCCAAAACATGCGCTCGTGGAAACTTTTTTCAAAATCCACTTTGGGCTTGTAAGATGTTGTAAAGTGACTTTCTGTCACAATGCAGTACATGCACCTCAACACCCAACTTCATGAACACCACATCAGAGTGAATGATGCGACTGAACCGCGTGCGCTGGAGCCACCAGTGAGCGGCCAGTAGCTCATTGAGGCCCTTTGTGTTGTATGCGCTTGGTTTCAAGCTTCTAAGACCTTCCAATTTCAAGCTATGAAGGAAAAGTGAAGACACGCTTACTTTTCATATTTCATGACAGTTGGCTGAGACGGCCAAAACATGCGCTCGTGGAAACTTTTTTCAAAATCCACTTTGGGCTTGTAAGATGTTGTAAAGTGACTTTCTGTCACAATGCAGTACATGCACCTCAACACCCAACTTCATGAACACCACATCAGAGTGAATGATGCGACTGAACCGCGTGCGCTGGAGCCACCAGTGAGCGGCCAGTAGCTCATTGAGGCCCTTTGTGTTGTATGCGCTTGGTTTCAAGCTTCTAAGACCTTCCAATTTCAAGCTATGAAGGAAAAGTGAAGACACGTTTACTTTTCATATTTCATGACAGTTGGCTGAGACGGCCAAAACATGCGCTCGTGGAAACTTTTTTCAAAATCCACTTTGGGCTTGTAAGATGTTGTAAAGTGACTTTCTGTCACAATGCAGTACATGCACCTCAACACCCAACTTCATGAACACCACATCAGAGTGAATGATGCGACTGAACCGCGTGCGCTGGAGCCACCAGTGAGCGGCCAGTAGCTCATTGAGGCCCTTTGTGTTGTATGCGCTTGGTTTCAAGCTTCTAAGACCTTCCAATTTCAAGCTATGAAGGAAAAGTGAAGACACGCTTACTTTTCATATTTCATGACAGTTGGCTGAGACGGCCAAAACATGCGCTCGTGGAAACTTTTTTCAAAATCCACTTTGGGCTTGTAAGATGTTGTAAAGTGACTTTCTGTCACAATGCAGTACATGCACCTCAACACCCAACTTCATGAACACCACATCAGAGTGAATGATGCGACTGAACCGCGTGCGCTGGAGCCACCAGTGAGCGGCCAGTAGCTCATTGAGGCCCTTTGTGTTGTATGCGCTTGGTTTCAAGCTTCTAAGACCTTCCAATTTCAAGCTATGAAGGAAAAGTGAAGACACGCTTACTTTTCATATTTCATGACAGTTGGCTGAGACGGCCAAAACATGCGCTCGTGGAAACTTTTTTCAAAATCCACTTTGGGCTTGTAAGATGTTGTAAAGTGACTTTCTGTCACAATGCAGTACATGCACCTCAACACCCAACTTCATGAACACCACATCAGAGTGAATGATGCGACTGAACCGCGTGCGCTGGAGCCACCAGTGAGCGGCCAGTAGCTCATTGAGGCCCTTTGTGTTGTATGCGCTTGGTTTCAAGCTTCTAAGACCTTCCAATTTCAAGCTATGAAGGAAAAGTGAAGACACGTTTACTTTTCATATTTCATGACAGTTGGCTGAGACGGCCAAAACATGCGCTCGTGGAAACTTTTTTCAAAATCCACTTTGGGCTTGTAAGATGTTGTAAAGTGACTTTCTGTCACAATGCAGTACATGCACCTCAACACCCAACTTCATGAACACCACATCAGAGTGAATGATGCGACTGAACCGCGTGCGCTGGAGCCACCAGTGAGCGGCCAGTAGCTCATTGAGGCCCTTTGTGTTGTATGCGCTTGGTTTCAAGCTTCTAAGACCTTCCAATTTCAAGCTATGAAGGAAAAGTGAAGACACGTTTACTTTTCATATTTCATGACAGTTGGCTGAGACGGCCAAAACATGCGCTCGTGGAAACTTTTTTCAAAATCCACTTTGGGCTTGTAAGATGTTGTAAAGTGACTTTCTGTCACAATGCAGTACATGCACCTCAACACCCAACTTCATGAACACCACATCAGAGTGAATGATGCGACTGAACCGCGTGCGCTGGAGCCACCAGTGAGCGGCCAGTAGCTCATTGAGGCCCTTTGTGTTGTATGCGCTTGGTTTCAAGCTTCTAAGACCTTCCAATTTCAAGCTATGAAGGAAAAGTGAAGACACGTTTACTTTTCATATTTCATGACAGTTGGCTGAGACGGCCAAAACATGCGCTCGTGGAAACTTTTTTCAAAATCCACTTTGGGCTTGTAAGATGTTGTAAAGTGACTTTCTGTCACAATGCAGTACATGCACCTCAACACCCAACTTCATGAACACCACATCAGAGTGAATGATGCGACTGAACCGCGTGCGCTGGAGCCACCAGTGAGCGGCCAGTAGCTCATTGAGGCCCTTTGTGTTGTATGCGCTTGGTTTCAAGCTTCTAAGACCTTCCAATTTCAAGCTATGAAGGAAAAGTGAAGACACGTTTACTTTTCATATTTCATGACAGTTGGCTGAGACGGCCAAAACATGCGCTCGTGGAAACTTTTTTCAAAATCCACTTTGGGCTTGTAAGATGTTGTAAAGTGACTTTCTGTCACAATGCAGTACATGCACCTCAACACCCAACTTCATGAACACCACATCAGAGTGAATGATGCGACTGAACCGCGTGCGCTGGAGCCACCAGTGAGCGGCCAGTAGCTCATTGAGGCCCTTTGTGTTGTATGCGCTTGGTTTCAAGCTTCTAAGACCTTCCAATTTCAAGCTATGAAGGAAAAGTGAAGACACGTTTACTTTTCATATTTCATGACAGTTGGCTGAGACGGCCAAAACATGCGCTCGTGGAAACTTTTTTCAAAATCCACTTTGGGCTTGTAAGATGTTGTAAAGTGACTTTCTGTCACAATGCAGTACATGCACCTCAACACCCAACTTCATGAACACCACATCAGAGTGAATGATGCGACTGAACCGCGTGCGCTGGAGCCACCAGTGAGCGGCCAGTAGCTCATTGAGGCCCTTTGTGTTGTATGCGCTTGGTTTCAAGCTTCTAAGACCTTCCAATTTCAAGCTATGAAGGAAAAGTGAAGACACGCTTACTTTTCATATTTCATGACAGTTGGCTGAGACGGCCAAAACATGCGCTCGTGGAAACTTTTTTCAAAATCCACTTTGGGCTTGTAAGATGTTGTAAAGTGACTTTCTGTCACAATGCAGTACATGCACCTCAACACCCAACTTCATGAACACCACATCAGAGTGAATGATGCGACTGAACCGCGTGCGCTGGAGCCACCAGTGAGCGGCCAGTAGCTCATTGAGGCCCTTTGTGTTGTATGCGCTTGGTTTCAAGCTTCTAAGACCTTCCAATTTCAAGCTATGAAGGAAAAGTGAAGACACGTTTACTTTTCATATTTCATGACAGTTGGCTGAGACGGCCAAAACATGCGCTCGTGGAAACTTTTTTCAAAATCCACTTTGGGCTTGTAAGATGTTGTAAAGTGACTTTCTGTCACAATGCAGTACATGCACCTCAACACCCAACTTCATGAACACCACATCAGAGTGAATGATGCGACTGAACCGCGTGCGCTGGAGCCACCAGTGAGCGGCCAGTAGCTCATTGAGGCCCTTTGTGTTGTATGCGCTTGGTTTCAAGCTTCTAAGACCTTCCAATTTCAAGCTATGAAGGAAAAGTGAAGACACGTTTACTTTTCATATTTCATGACAGTTGGCTGAGACGGCCAAAACATGCGCTCGTGGAAACTTTTTTCAAAATCCACTTTGGGCTTGTAAGATGTTGTAAAGTGACTTTCTGTCACAATGCAGTACATGCACCTCAACACCCAACTTCATGAACACCACATCAGAGTGAATGATGCGACTGAACCGCGTGCGCTGGAGCCACCAGTGAGCGGCCAGTAGCTCATTGAGGCCCTTTGTGTTGTATGCGCTTGGTTTCAAGCTTCTAAGACCTTCCAATTTCAAGCTATGAAGGAAAAGTGAAGACACGTTTACTTTTCATATTTCATGACAGTTGGCTGAGACGGCCAAAACATGCGCTCGTGGAAACTTTTTTCAAAATCCACTTTGGGCTTGTAAGATGTTGTAAAGTGACTTTCTGTCACAATGCAGTACATGCACCTCAACACCCAACTTCATGAACACCACATCAGAGTGAATGATGCGACTGAACCGCGTGCGCTGGAGCCACCAGTGAGCGGCCAGTAGCTCATTGAGGCCCTTTGTGTTGTATGCGCTTGGTTTCAAGCTTCTAAGACCTTCCAATTTCAAGCTATGAAGGAAAAGTGAAGACACGCTTACTTTTCATATTTCATGACAGTTGGCTGAGACGGCCAAAACATGCGCTCGTGGAAACTTTTTTCAAAATCCACTTTGGGCTTGTAAGATGTTGTAAAGTGACTTTCTGTCACAATGCAGTACATGCACCTCAACACCCAACTTCATGAACACCACATCAGAGTGAATGATGCGACTGAACCGCGTGCGCTGGAGCCACCAGTGAGCGGCCAGTAGCTCATTGAGGCCCTTTGTGTTGTATGCGCTTGGTTTCAAGCTTCTAAGACCTTCCAATTTCAAGCTATGAAGGAAAAGTGAAGACACGTTTACTTTTCATATTTCATGACAGTTGGCTGAGACGGCCAAAACATGCGCTCGTGGAAACTTTTTTCAAAATCCACTTTGGGCTTGTAAGATGTTGTAAAGTGACTTTCTGTCACAATGCAGTACATGCACCTCAACACCCAACTTCATGAACACCACATCAGAGTGAATGATGCGACTGAACCGCGTGCGCTGGAGCCACCAGTGAGCGGCCAGTAGCTCATTGAGGCCCTTTGTGTTGTATGCGCTTGGTTTCAAGCTTCTAAGACCTTCCAATTTCAAGCTATGAAGGAAAAGTGAAGACACGTTTACTTTTCATATTTCATGACAGTTGGCTGAGACGGCCAAAACATGCGCTCGTGGAAACTTTTTTCAAAATCCACTTTGGGCTTGTAAGATGTTGTAAAGTGACTTTCTGTCACAATGCAGTACATGCACCTCAACACCCAACTTCATGAACACCACATCAGAGTGAATGATGCGACTGAACCGCGTGCGCTGGAGCCACCAGTGAGCGGCCAGTAGCTCATTGAGGCCCTTTGTGTTGTATGCGCTTGGTTTCAAGCTTCTAAGACCTTCCAATTTCAAGCTATGAAGGAAAAGTGAAGACACGCTTACTTTTCATATTTCATGACAGTTGGCTGAGACGGCCAAAACATGCGCTCGTGGAAACTTTTTTCAAAATCCACTTTGGGCTTGTAAGATGTTGTAAAGTGACTTTCTGTCACAATGCAGTACATGCACCTCAACACCCAACTTCATGAACACCACATCAGAGTGAATGATGCGACTGAACCGCGTGCGCTGGAGCCACCAGTGAGCGGCCAGTAGCTCATTGAGGCCCTTTGTGTTGTATGCGCTTGGTTTCAAGCTTCTAAGACCTTCCAATTTCAAGCTATGAAGGAAAAGTGAAGACACGTTTACTTTTCATATTTCATGACAGTTGGCTGAGACGGCCAAAACATGCGCTCGTGGAAACTTTTTTCAAAATCCACTTTGGGCTTGTAAGATGTTGTAAAGTGACTTTCTGTCACAATGCAGTACATGCACCTCAACACCCAACTTCATGAACACCACATCAGAGTGAATGATGCGACTGAACCGCGTGCGCTGGAGCCACCAGTGAGCGGCCAGTAGCTCATTGAGGCCCTTTGTGTTGTATGCGCTTGGTTTCAAGCTTCTAAGACCTTCCAATTTCAAGCTATGAAGGAAAAGTGAAGACACGTTTACTTTTCATATTTCATGACAGTTGGCTGAGACGGCCAAAACATGCGCTCGTGGAAACTTTTTTCAAAATCCACTTTGGGCTTGTAAGATGTTGTAAAGTGACTTTCTGTCACAATGCAGTACATGCACCTCAACACCCAACTTCATGAACACCACATCAGAGTGAATGATGCGACTGAACCGCGTGCGCTGGAGCCACCAGTGAGCGGCCAGTAGCTCATTGAGGCCCTTTGTGTTGTATGCGCTTGGTTTCAAGCTTCTAAGACCTTCCAATTTCAAGCTATGAAGGAAAAGTGAAGACACGTTTACTTTTCATATTTCATGACAGTTGGCTGAGACGGCCAAAACATGCGCTCGTGGAAACTTTTTTCAAAATCCACTTTGGGCTTGTAAGATGTTGTAAAGTGACTTTCTGTCACAATGCAGTACATGCACCTCAACACCCAACTTCATGAACACCACATCAGAGTGAATGATGCGACTGAACCGCGTGCGCTGGAGCCACCAGTGAGCGGCCAGTAGCTCATTGAGGCCCTTTGTGTTGTATGCGCTTGGTTTCAAGCTTCTAAGACCTTCCAATTTCAAGCTATGAAGGAAAAGTGAAGACACGTTTACTTTTCATATTTCATGACAGTTGGCTGAGACGGCCAAAACATGCGCTCGTGGAAACTTTTTTCAAAATCCACTTTGGGCTTGTAAGATGTTGTAAAGTGACTTTCTGTCACAATGCAGTACATGCACCTCAACACCCAACTTCATGAACACCACATCAGAGTGAATGATGCGACTGAACCGCGTGCGCTGGAGCCACCAGTGAGCGGCCAGTAGCTCATTGAGGCCCTTTGTGTTGTATGCGCTTGGTTTCAAGCTTCTAAGACCTTCCAATTTCAAGCTATGAAGGAAAAGTGAAGACACGTTTACTTTTCATATTTCATGACAGTTGGCTGAGACGGCCAAAACATGCGCTCGTGGAAACTTTTTTCAAAATCCACTTTGGGCTTGTAAGATGTTGTAAAGTGACTTTCTGTCACAATGCAGTACATGCACCTCAACACCCAACTTCATGAACACCACATCAGAGTGAATGATGCGACTGAACCGCGTGCGCTGGAGCCACCAGTGAGCGGCCAGTAGCTCATTGAGGCCCTTTGTGTTGTATGCGCTTGGTTTCAAGCTTCTAAGACCTTCCAATTTCAAGCTATGAAGGAAAAGTGAAGACACGTTTACTTTTCATATTTCATGACAGTTGGCTGAGACGGCCAAAACATGCGCTCGTGGAAACTTTTTTCAAAATCCACTTTGGGCTTGTAAGATGTTGTAAAGTGACTTTCTGTCACAATGCAGTACATGCACCTCAACACCCAACTTCATGAACACCACATCAGAGTGAATGATGCGACTGAACCGCGTGCGCTGGAGCCACCAGTGAGCGGCCAGTAGCTCATTGAGGCCCTTTGTGTTGTATGCGCTTGGTTTCAAGCTTCTAAGACCTTCCAATTTCAAGCTATGAAGGAAAAGTGAAGACACGTTTACTTTTCATATTTCATGACAGTTGGCTGAGACGGCCAAAACATGCGCTCGTGGAAACTTTTTTCAAAATCCACTTTGGGCTTGTAAGATGTTGTAAAGTGACTTTCTGTCACAATGAAGTACATGCACCTCAACACCCAACTTCATGAACACCACATCAGAGTGAATGATGCGACTGAACCGCGTGCGCTGGAGCCACCAGTGAGCGGCCAGTAGCTCATTGAGGCCCTTTGTGTTGTATGCGCTTGGTTTCAAGCTTCTAAGACCTTCCAATTTCAAGCTATGAAGGAAAAGTGAAGACACGCTTACTTTTCATATTTCATGACAGTTGGCTGAGACGGCCAAAACATGCGCTCGTGGAAACTTTTTTCAAAATCCACTTTGGGCTTGTAAGATGTTGTAAAGTGACTTTCTGTCACAATGCAGTACATGCACCTCAACACCCAACTTCATGAACACCACATCAGAGTGAATGATGCGACTGAACCGCGTGCGCTGGAGCCACCAGTGAGCGGCCAGTAGCTCATTGAGGCCCTTTGTGTTGTATGCGCTTGGTTTCAAGCTTCTAAGACCTTCCAATTTCAAGCTATGAAGGAAAAGTGAAGACACGTTTACTTTTCATATTTCATGACAGTTGGCTGAGACGGCCAAAACATGCGCTCGTGGAAACTTTTTTCAAAATCCACTTTGGGCTTGTAAGATGTTGTAAAGTGACTTTCTGTCACAATGCAGTACATGCACCTCAACACCCAACTTCATGAACACCACATCAGAGTGAATGATGCGACTGAACCGCGTGCGCTGGAGCCACCAGTGAGCGGCCAGTAGCTCATTGAGGCCCTTTGTGTTGTATGCGCTTGGTTTCAAGCTTCTAAGACCTTCCAATTTCAAGCTATGAAGGAAAAGTGAAGACACGTTTACTTTTCATATTTCATGACAGTTGGCTGAGACGGCCAAAACATGCGCTCGTGGAAACTTTTTTCAAAATCCACTTTGGGCTTGTAAGATGTTGTAAAGTGACTTTCTGTCACAATGCAGTACATGCACCTCAACACCCAACTTCATGAACACCACATCAGAGTGAATGATGCGACTGAACCGCGTGCGCTGGAGCCACCAGTGAGCGGCCAGTAGCTCATTGAGGCCCTTTGTGTTGTATGCGCTTGGTTTCAAGCTTCTAAGACCTTCCAATTTCAAGCTATGAAGGAAAAGTGAAGACACGTTTACTTTTCATATTTCATGACAGTTGGCTGAGACGGCCAAAACATGCGCCCGTGGAAACTTTTTTCAAAATCCACTTTGGGCTTGTAAGATGTTGTAAAGTGACTTTCTGTCACAATGCAGTACATGCACCTCAACACCCAACTTCATGAACACCACATCAGAGTGAATGATGCGACTGAACCGCGTGCGCTGGAGCCACCAGTGAGCGGCCAGTAGCTCATTGAGGCCCTTTGTGTTGTATGCGCTTGGTTTCAAGCTTCTAAGACCTTCCAATTTCAAGCTATGAAGGAAAAGTGAAGACACGCTTACTTTTCATATTTCATGACAGTTGGCTGAGACGGCCAAAACATGCGCTCGTGGAAACTTTTTTCAAAATCCACTTTGGGCTTGTAAGATGTTGTAAAGTGACTTTCTGTCACAATGCAGTACATGCACCTCAACACCCAACTTCATGAACACCACATCAGAGTGAATGATGCGACTGAACCGCGTGCGCTGGAGCCACCAGTGAGCGGCCAGTAGCTCATTGAGGCCCTTTGTGTTGTATGCGCTTGGTTTCAAGCTTCTAAGACCTTCCAATTTCAAGCTATGAAGGAAAAGTGAAGACACGTTTACTTTTCATATTTCATGACAGTTGGCTGAGACGGCCAAAACATGCGCTCGTGGAAACTTTTTTCAAAATCCACTTTGGGCTTGTAAGATGTTGTAAAGTGACTTTCTGTCACAATGCAGTACATGCACCTCAACACCCAACTTCATGAACACCACATCAGAGTGAATGATGCGACTGAACCGCGTGCGCTGGAGCCACCAGTGAGCGGCCAGTAGCTCATTGAGGCCCTTTGTGTTGTATGCGCTTGGTTTCAAGCTTCTAAGACCTTCCAATTTCAAGCTATGAAGGAAAAGTGAAGACACGTTTACTTTTCATATTTCATGACAGTTGGCTGAGACGGCCAAAACATGCGCTCGTGGAAACTTTTTTCAAAATCCACTTTGGGCTTGTAAGATGTTGTAAAGTGACTTTCTGTCACAATGCAGTACATGCACCTCAACACCCAACTTCATGAACACCACATCAGAGTGAATGATGCGACTGAACCGCGTGCGCTGGAGCCACCAGTGAGCGGCCAGTAGCTCATTGAGGCCCTTTGTGTTGTATGCGCTTGGTTTCAAGCTTCTAAGACCTTCCAATTTCAAGCTATGAAGGAAAAGTGAAGACACGCTTACTTTTCATATTTCATGACAGTTGGCTGAGACGGCCAAAACATGCGCTCGTGGAAACTTTTTTCAAAATCCACTTTGGGCTTGTAAGATGTTGTAAAGTGACTTTCTGTCACAATGCAGTACATGCACCTCAACACCCAACTTCATGAACACCACATCAGAGTGAATGATGCGACTGAACCGCGTGCGCTGGAGCCACCAGTGAGCGGCCAGTAGCTCATTGAGGCCCTTTGTGTTGTATGCGCTTGGTTTCAAGCTTCTAAGACCTTCCAATTTCAAGCTATGAAGGAAAAGTGAAGACACGTTTACTTTTCATATTTCATGACAGTTGGCTGAGACGGCCAAAACATGCGCTCGTGGAAACTTTTTTCAAAATCCACTTTGGGCTTGTAAGATGTTGTAAAGTGACTTTCTGTCACAATGCAGTACATGCACCTCAACACCCAACTTCATGAACACCACATCAGAGTGAATGATGCGACTGAACCGCGTGCGCTGGAGCCACCAGTGAGCGGCCAGTAGCTCATTGAGGCCCTTTGTGTTGTATGCGCTTGGTTTCAAGCTTCTAAGACCTTCCAATTTCAAGCTATGAAGGAAAAGTGAAGACACGTTTACTTTTCATATTTCATGACAGTTGGCTGAGACGGCCAAAACATGCGCTCGTGGAAACTTTTTTCAAAATCCACTTTGGGCTTGTAAGATGTTGTAAAGTGACTTTCTGTCACAATGCAGTACATGCACCTCAACACCCAACTTCATGAACACCACATCAGAGTGAATGATGCGACTGAACCGCGTGCGCTGGAGCCACCAGTGAGCGGCCAGTAGCTCATTGAGGCCCTTTGTGTTGTATGCGCTTGGTTTCAAGCTTCTAAGACCTTCCAATTTCAAGCTATGAAGGAAAAGTGAAGACACGTTTACTTTTCATATTTCATGACAGTTGGCTGAGACGGCCAAAACATGCGCTCGTGGAAACTTTTTTCAAAATCCACTTTGGGCTTGTAAGATGTTGTAAAGTGACTTTCTGTCACAATGCAGTACATGCACCTCAACACCCAACTTCATGAACACCACATCAGAGTGAATGATGCGACTGAACCGCGTGCGCTGGAGCCACCAGTGAGCGGCCAGTAGCTCATTGAGGCCCTTTGTGTTGTATGCGCTTGGTTTCAAGCTTCTAAGACCTTCCAATTTCAAGCTATGAAGGAAAAGTGAAGACACGTTTACTTTTCATATTTCATGACAGTTGGCTGAGACGGCCAAAACATGCGCTCGTGGAAACTTTTTTCAAAATCCACTTTGGGCTTGTAAGATGTTGTAAAGTGACTTTCTGTCACAATGCAGTACATGCACCTCAACACCCAACTTCATGAACACCACATCAGAGTGAATGATGCGACTGAACCGCGTGCGCTGGAGCCACCAGTGAGCGGCCAGTAGCTCATTGAGGCCCTTTGTGTTGTATGCGCTTGGTTTCAAGCTTCTAAGACCTTCCAATTTCAAGCTATGAAGGAAAAGTGAAGACACGTTTACTTTTCATATTTCATGACAGTTGGCTGAGACGGCCAAAACATGCGCTCGTGGAAACTTTTTTCAAAATCCACTTTGGGCTTGTAAGATGTTGTAAAGTGACTTTCTGTCACAATGCAGTACATGCACCTCAACACCCAACTTCATGAACACCACATCAGAGTGAATGATGCGACTGAACCGCGTGCGCTGGAGCCACCAGTGAGCGGCCAGTAGCTCATTGAGGCCCTTTGTGTTGTATGCGCTTGGTTTCAAGCTTCTAAGACCTTCCAATTTCAAGCTATGAAGGAAAAGTGAAGACACGTTTACTTTTCATATTTCATGACAGTTGGCTGAGACGGCCAAAACATGCGCTCGTGGAAACTTTTTTCAAAATCCACTTTGGGCTTGTAAGATGTTGTAAAGTGACTTTCTGTCACAATGCAGTACATGCACCTCAACACCCAACTTCATGAACACCACATCAGAGTGAATGATGCGACTGAACCGCGTGCGCTGGAGCCACCAGTGAGCGGCCAGTAGCTCATTGAGGCCCTTTGTGTTGTATGCGCTTGGTTTCAAGCTTCTAAGACCTTCCAATTTCAAGCTATGAAGGAAAAGTGAAGACACGTTTACTTTTCATATTTCATGACAGTTGGCTGAGACGGCCAAAACATGCGCTCGTGGAAACTTTTTTCAAAATCCACTTTGGGCTTGTAAGATGTTGTAAAGTGACTTTCTGTCACAATGCAGTACATGCACCTCAACACCCAACTTCATGAACACCACATCAGAGTGAATGATGCGACTGAACCGCGTGCGCTGGAGCCACCAGTGAGCGGCCAGTAGCTCATTGAGGCCCTTTGTGTTGTATGCGCTTGGTTTCAAGCTTCTAAGACCTTCCAATTTCAAGCTATGAAGGAAAAGTGAAGACACGTTTACTTTTCATATTTCATGACAGTTGGCTGAGACGGCCAAAACATGCGCTCGTGGAAACTTTTTTCAAAATCCACTTTGGGCTTGTAAGATGTTGTAAAGTGACTTTCTGTCACAATGCAGTACATGCACCTCAACACCCAACTTCATGAACACCACATCAGAGTGAATGATGCGACTGAACCGCGTGCGCTGGAGCCACCAGTGAGCGGCCAGTAGCTCATTGAGGCCCTTTGTGTTGTATGCGCTTGGTTTCAAGCTTCTAAGACCTTCCAATTTCAAGCTATGAAGGAAAAGTGAAGACACGTTTACTTTTCATATTTCATGACAGTTGGCTGAGACGGCCAAAACATGCGCTCGTGGAAACTTTTTTCAAAATCCACTTTGGGCTTGTAAGATGTTGTAAAGTGACTTTCTGTCACAATGCAGTACATGCACCTCAACACCCAACTTCATGAACACCACATCAGAGTGAATGATGCGACTGAACCGCGTGCGCTGGAGCCACCAGTGAGCGGCCAGTAGCTCATTGAGGCCCTTTGTGTTGTATGCGCTTGGTTTCAAGCTTCTAAGACCTTCCAATTTCAAGCTATGAAGGAAAAGTGAAGACACGCTTACTTTTCATATTTCATGACAGTTGGCTGAGACGGCCAAAACATGCGCTCGTGGAAACTTTTTTCAAAATCCACTTTGGGCTTGTAAGATGTTGTAAAGTGACTTTCTGTCACAATGCAGTACATGCACCTCAACACCCAACTTCATGAACACCACATCAGAGTGAATGATGCGACTGAACCGCGTGCGCTGGAGCCACCAGTGAGCGGCCAGTAGCTCATTGAGGCCCTTTGTGTTGTATGCGCTTGGTTTCAAGCTTCTAAGACCTTCCAATTTCAAGCTATGAAGGAAAAGTGAAGACACGTTTACTTTTCATATTTCATGACAGTTGGCTGAGACGGCCAAAACATGCGCTCGTGGAAACTTTTTTCAAAATCCACTTTGGGCTTGTAAGATGTTGTAAAGTGACTTTCTGTCACAATGCAGTACATGCACCTCAACACCCAACTTCATGAACACCACATCAGAGTGAATGATGCGACTGAACCGCGTGCGCTGGAGCCACCAGTGAGCGGCCAGTAGCTCATTGAGGCCCTTTGTGTTGTATGCGCTTGGTTTCAAGCTTCTAAGACCTTCCAATTTCAAGCTATGAAGGAAAAGTGAAGACACGTTTACTTTTCATATTTCATGACAGTTGGCTGAGACGGCCAAAACATGCGCTCGTGGAAACTTTTTTCAAAATCCACTTTGGGCTTGTAAGATGTTGTAAAGTGACTTTCTGTCACAATGCAGTACATGCACCTCAACACCCAACTTCATGAACACCACATCAGAGTGAATGATGCGACTGAACCGCGTGCGCTGGAGCCACCAGTGAGCGGCCAGTAGCTCATTGAGGCCCTTTGTGTTGTATGCGCTTGGTTTCAAGCTTCTAAGACCTTCCAATTTCAAGCTATGAAGGAAAAGTGAAGACACGCTTACTTTTCATATTTCATGACAGTTGGCTGAGACGGCCAAAACATGCGCTCGTGGAAACTTTTTTCAAAATCCACTTTGGGCTTGTAAGATGTTGTAAAGTGACTTTCTGTCACAATGCAGTACATGCACCTCAACACCCAACTTCATGAACACCACATCAGAGTGAATGATGCGACTGAACCGCGTGCGCTGGAGCCACCAGTGAGCGGCCAGTAGCTCATTGAGGCCCTTTGTGTTGTATGCGCTTGGTTTCAAGCTTCTAAGACCTTCCAATTTCAAGCTATGAAGGAAAAGTGAAGACACGTTTACTTTTCATATTTCATGACAGTTGGCTGAGACGGCCAAAACATGCGCTCGTGGAAACTTTTTTCAAAATCCACTTTGGGCTTGTAAGATGTTGTAAAGTGACTTTCTGTCACAATGCAGTACATGCACCTCAACACCCAACTTCATGAACACCACATCAGAGTGAATGATGCGACTGAACCGCGTGCGCTGGAGCCACCAGTGAGCGGCCAGTAGCTCATTGAGGCCCTTTGTGTTGTATGCGCTTGGTTTCAAGCTTCTAAGACCTTCCAATTTCAAGCTATGAAGGAAAAGTGAAGACACGTTTACTTTTCATATTTCATGACAGTTGGCTGAGACGGCCAAAACATGCGCTCGTGGAAACTTTTTTCAAAATCCACTTTGGGCTTGTAAGATGTTGTAAAGTGACTTTCTGTCACAATGCAGTACATGCACCTCAACACCCAACTTCATGAACACCACATCAGAGTGAATGATGCGACTGAACCGCGTGCGCTGGAGCCACCAGTGAGCGGCCAGTAGCTCATTGAGGCCCTTTGTGTTGTATGCGCTTGGTTTCAAGCTTCTAAGACCTTCCAATTTCAAGCTATGAAGGAAAAGTGAAGACACGTTTACTTTTCATATTTCATGACAGTTGGCTGAGACGGCCAAAACATGCGCTCGTGGAAACTTTTTTCAAAATCCACTTTGGGCTTGTAAGATGTTGTAAAGTGACTTTCTGTCACAATGCAGTACATGCACCTCAACACCCAACTTCATGAACACCACATCAGAGTGAATGATGCGACTGAACCGCGTGCGCTGGAGCCACCAGTGAGCGGCCAGTAGCTCATTGAGGCCCTTTGTGTTGTATGCGCTTGGTTTCAAGCTTCTAAGACCTTCCAATTTCAAGCTATGAAGGAAAAGTGAAGACACGTTTACTTTTCATATTTCATGACAGTTGGCTGAGACGGCCAAAACATGCGCTCGTGGAAACTTTTTTCAAAATCCACTTTGGGCTTGTAAGATGTTGTAAAGTGACTTTCTGTCACAATGCAGTACATGCACCTCAACACCCAACTTCATGAACACCACATCAGAGTGAATGATGCGACTGAACCGCGTGCGCTGGAGCCACCAGTGAGCGGCCAGTAGCTCATTGAGGCCCTTTGTGTTGTATGCGCTTGGTTTCAAGCTTCTAAGACCTTCCAATTTCAAGCTATGAAGGAAAAGTGAAGACACGTTTACTTTTCATATTTCATGACAGTTGGCTGAGACGGCCAAAACATGCG
Organism: Sardina pilchardus; assembly: GCF_963854185.1. Classification (NCBI taxonomy): domain Eukaryota; kingdom Metazoa; phylum Chordata; class Actinopteri; order Clupeiformes; family Clupeidae; genus Sardina; species Sardina pilchardus. Next base: position 8,135 of record NW_026910793.1, on the reverse strand, counting down.
CTCGTGGAAACTTTTTTCAAAATCCACTTTGGGCTTGTAAGATGTTGTAAAGTGACTTTCTGTCACAATGCAGTACATGCACCTCAACACCCAACTTCATGAACACCACATCAGAGTGAATGATGCGACTGAACCGCGTGCGCTGGAGCCACCAGTGAGCGGCCAGTAGCTCATTGAGGCCCTTTGTGTTGTATGCGCTTGGTTTCAAGCTTCTAAGACCTTCCAATTTCAAGCTATGAAGGAAAAGTGAAGACACGTTTACTTTTCATATTTCATGACAGTTGGCTGAGACGGCCAAAACATGCGCTCGTGGAAACTTTTTTCAAAATCCACTTTGGGCTTGTAAGATGTTGTAAAGTGACTTTCTGTCACAATGCAGTACATGCACCTCAACACCCAACTTCATGAACACCACATCAGAGTGAATGATGCGACTGAACCGCGTGCGCTGGAGCCACCAGTGAGCGGCCAGTAGCTCATTGAGGCCCTTTGTGTTGTATGCGCTTGGTTTCAAGCTTCTAAGACCTTCCAATTTCAAGCTATGAAGGAAAAGTGAAGACACGTTTACTTTTCATATTTCATGACAGTTGGCTGAGACGGCCAAAACATGCGCTCGTGGAAACTTTTTTCAAAATCCACTTTGGGCTTGTAAGATGTTGTAAAGTGACTTTCTGTCACAATGCAGTACATGCACCTCAACACCCAACTTCATGAACACCACATCAGAGTGAATGATGCGACTGAACCGCGTGCGCTGGAGCCACCAGTGAGCGGCCAGTAGCTCATTGAGGCCCTTTGTGTTGTATGCGCTTGGTTTCAAGCTTCTAAGACCTTCCAATTTCAAGCTATGAAGGAAAAGTGAAGACACGTTTACTTTTCATATTTCATGACAGTTGGCTGAGACGGCCAAAACATGCGCTCGTGGAAACTTTTTTCAAAATCCACTTTGGGCTTGTAAGATGTTGTAAAGTGACTTTCTGTCACAATGCAGTACATGCACCTCAACACCCAACTTCATGAACACCACATCAGAGTGAATGATGCGACTGAACCGCGTGCGCTGGAGCCACCAGTGAGCGGCCAGTAGCTCATTGAGGCCCTTTGTGTTGTATGCGCTTGGTTTCAAGCTTCTAAGACCTTCCAATTTCAAGCTATGAAGGAAAAGTGAAGACACGTTTACTTTTCATATTTCATGACAGTTGGCTGAGACGGCCAAAACATGCGCTCGTGGAAACTTTTTTCAAAATCCACTTTGGGCTTGTAAGATGTTGTAAAGTGACTTTCTGTCACAATGCAGTACATGCACCTCAACACCCAACTTCATGAACACCACATCAGAGTGAATGATGCGACTGAACCGCGTGCGCTGGAGCCACCAGTGAGCGGCCAGTAGCTCATTGAGGCCCTTTGTGTTGTATGCGCTTGGTTTCAAGCTTCTAAGACCTTCCAATTTCAAGCTATGAAGGAAAAGTGAAGACACGTTTACTTTTCATATTTCATGACAGTTGGCTGAGACGGCCAAAACATGCGCTCGTGGAAACTTTTTTCAAAATCCACTTTGGGCTTGTAAGATGTTGTAAAGTGACTTTCTGTCACAATGCAGTACATGCACCTCAACACCCAACTTCATGAACACCACATCAGAGTGAATGATGCGACTGAACCGCGTGCGCTGGAGCCACCAGTGAGCGGCCAGTAGCTCATTGAGGCCCTTTGTGTTGTATGCGCTTGGTTTCAAGCTTCTAAGACCTTCCAATTTCAAGCTATGAAGGAAAAGTGAAGACACGTTTACTTTTCATATTTCATGACAGTTGGCTGAGACGGCCAAAACATGCGCTCGTGGAAACTTTTTTCAAAATCCACTTTGGGCTTGTAAGATGTTGTAAAGTGACTTTCTGTCACAATGCAGTACATGCACCTCAACACCCAACTTCATGAACACCACATCAGAGTGAATGATGCGACTGAACCGCGTGCGCTGGAGCCACCAGTGAGCGGCCAGTAGCTCATTGAGGCCCTTTGTGTTGTATGCGCTTGGTTTCAAGCTTCTAAGACCTTCCAATTTCAAGCTATGAAGGAAAAGTGAAGACACGTTTACTTTTCATATTTCATGACAGTTGGCTGAGACGGCCAAAACATGCGCTCGTGGAAACTTTTTTCAAAATCCACTTTGGGCTTGTAAGATGTTGTAAAGTGACTTTCTGTCACAATGCAGTACATGCACCTCAACACCCAACTTCATGAACACCACATCAGAGTGAATGATGCGACTGAACCGCGTGCGCTGGAGCCACCAGTGAGCGGCCAGTAGCTCATTGAGGCCCTTTGTGTTGTATGCGCTTGGTTTCAAGCTTCTAAGACCTTCCAATTTCAAGCTATGAAGGAAAAGTGAAGACACGTTTACTTTTCATATTTCATGACAGTTGGCTGAGACGGCCAAAACATGCGCTCGTGGAAACTTTTTTCAAAATCCACTTTGGGCTTGTAAGATGTTGTAAAGTGACTTTCTGTCACAATGCAGTACATGCACCTCAACACCCAACTTCATGAACACCACATCAGAGTGAATGATGCGACTGAACCGCGTGCGCTGGAGCCACCAGTGAGCGGCCAGTAGCTCATTGAGGCCCTTTGTGTTGTATGCGCTTGGTTTCAAGCTTCTAAGACCTTCCAATTTCAAGCTATGAAGGAAAAGTGAAGACACGTTTACTTTTCATATTTCATGACAGTTGGCTGAGACGGCCAAAACATGCGCTCGTGGAAACTTTTTTCAAAATCCACTTTGGGCTTGTAAGATGTTGTAAAGTGACTTTCTGTCACAATGCAGTACATGCACCTCAACACCCAACTTCATGAACACCACATCAGAGTGAATGATGCGACTGAACCGCGTGCGCTGGAGCCACCAGTGAGCGGCCAGTAGCTCATTGAGGCCCTTTGTGTTGTATGCGCTTGGTTTCAAGCTTCTAAGACCTTCCAATTTCAAGCTATGAAGGAAAAGTGAAGACACGTTTACTTTTCATATTTCATGACAGTTGGCTGAGACGGCCAAAACATGCGCTCGTGGAAACTTTTTTCAAAATCCACTTTGGGCTTGTAAGATGTTGTAAAGTGACTTTCTGTCACAATGCAGTACATGCACCTCAACACCCAACTTTATGAACACCACATCAGAGTGAATGATGCGACTGAACCGCGTGCGCTGGAGCCACCAGTGAGCGGCCAGTAGCTCATTGAGGCCCTTTGTGTTGTATGCGCTTGGTTTCAAGCTTCTAAGACCTTCCAATTTCAAGCTATGAAGGAAAAGTGAAGACACGTTTACTTTTCATATTTCATGACAGTTGGCTGAGACGGCCAAAACATGCGCTCGTGGAAACTTTTTTCAAAATCCACTTTGGGCTTGTAAGATGTTGTAAAGTGACTTTCTGTCACAATGCAGTACATGCACCTCAACACCCAACTTCATGAACACCACATCAGAGTGAATGATGCGACTGAACCGCGTGCGCTGGAGCCACCAGTGAGCGGCCAGTAGCTCATTGAGGCCCTTTGTGTTGTATGCGCTTGGTTTCAAGCTTCTAAGACCTTCCAATTTCAAGCTATGAAGGAAAAGTGAAGACACGTTTACTTTTCATATTTCATGACAGTTGGCTGAGACGGCCAAAACATGCGCTCGTGGAAACTTTTTTCAAAATCCACTTTGGGCTTGTAAGATGTTGTAAAGTGACTTTCTGTCACAATGCAGTACATGCACCTCAACACCCAACTTCATGAACACCACATCAGAGTGAATGATGCGACTGAACCGCGTGCGCTGGAGCCACCAGTGAGCGGCCAGTAGCTCATTGAGGCCCTTTGTGTTGTATGCGCTTGGTTTCAAGCTTCTAAGACCTTCCAATTTCAAGCTATGAAGGAAAAGTGAAGACACGTTTACTTTTCATATTTCATGACAGTTGGCTGAGACGGCCAAAACATGCGCTCGTGGAAACTTTTTTCAAAATCCACTTTGGGCTTGTAAGATGTTGTAAAGTGACTTTCTGTCACAATGCAGTACATGCACCTCAACACCCAACTTCATGAACACCACATCAGAGTGAATGATGCGACTGAACCGCGTGCGCTGGAGCCACCAGTGAGCGGCCAGTAGCTCATTGAGGCCCTTTGTGTTGTATGCGCTTGGTTTCAAGCTTCTAAGACCTTCCAATTTCAAGCTATGAAGGAAAAGTGAAGACACGTTTACTTTTCATATTTCATGACAGTTGGCTGAGACGGCCAAAACATGCGCTCGTGGAAACTTTTTTCAAAATCCACTTTGGGCTTGTAAGATGTTGTAAAGTGACTTTCTGTCACAATGCAGTACATGCACCTCAACACCCAACTTCATGAACACCACATCAGAGTGAATGATGCGACTGAACCGCGTGCGCTGGAGCCACCAGTGAGCGGCCAGTAGCTCATTGAGGCCCTTTGTGTTGTATGCGCTTGGTTTCAAGCTTCTAAGACCTTCCAATTTCAAGCTATGAAGGAAAAGTGAAGACACGTTTACTTTTCATATTTCATGACAGTTGGCTGAGACGGCCAAAACATGCGCTCGTGGAAACTTTTTTCAAAATCCACTTTGGGCTTGTAAGATGTTGTAAAGTGACTTTCTGTCACAATGCAGTACATGCACCTCAACACCCAACTTCATGAACACCACATCAGAGTGAATGATGCGACTGAACCGCGTGCGCTGGAGCCACCAGTGAGCGGCCAGTAGCTCATTGAGGCCCTTTGTGTTGTATGCGCTTGGTTTCAAGCTTCTAAGACCTTCCAATTTCAAGCTATGAAGGAAAAGTGAAGACACGTTTACTTTTCATATTTCATGACAGTTGGCTGAGACGGCCAAAACATGCGCTCGTGGAAACTTTTTTCAAAATCCACTTTGGGCTTGTAAGATGTTGTAAAGTGACTTTCTGTCACAATGCAGTACATGCACCTCAACACCCAACTTCATGAACACCACATCAGAGTGAATGATGCGACTGAACCGCGTGCGCTGGAGCCACCAGTGAGCGGCCAGTAGCTCATTGAGGCCCTTTGTGTTGTATGCGCTTGGTTTCAAGCTTCTAAGACCTTCCAATTTCAAGCTATGAAGGAAAAGTGAAGACACGTTTACTTTTCATATTTCATGACAGTTGGCTGAGACGGCCAAAACATGCGCTCGTGGAAACTTTTTTCAAAATCCACTTTGGGCTTGTAAGATGTTGTAAAGTGACTTTCTGTCACAATGCAGTACATGCACCTCAACACCCAACTTCATGAACACCACATCAGAGTGAATGATGCGACTGAACCGCGTGCGCTGGAGCCACCAGTGAGCGGCCAGTAGCTCATTGAGGCCCTTTGTGTTGTATGCGCTTGGTTTCAAGCTTCTAAGACCTTCCAATTTCAAGCTATGAAGGAAAAGTGAAGACACGTTTACTTTTCATATTTCATGACAGTTGGCTGAGACGGCCAAAACATGCGCTCGTGGAAACTTTTTTCAAAATCCACTTTGGGCTTGTAAGATGTTGTAAAGTGACTTTCTGTCACAATGCAGTACATGCACCTCAACACCCAACTTCATGAACACCACATCAGAGTGAATGATGCGACTGAACCGCGTGCGCTGGAGCCACCAGTGAGCGGCCAGTAGCTCATTGAGGCCCTTTGTGTTGTATGCGCTTGGTTTCAAGCTTCTAAGACCTTCCAATTTCAAGCTATGAAGGAAAAGTGAAGACACGTTTACTTTTCATATTTCATGACAGTTGGCTGAGACGGCCAAAACATGCGCTCGTGGAAACTTTTTTCAAAATCCACTTTGGGCTTGTAAGATGTTGTAAAGTGACTTTCTGTCACAATGCAGTACATGCACCTCAACACCCAACTTCATGAACACCACATCAGAGTGAATGATGCGACTGAACCGCGTGCGCTGGAGCCACCAGTGAGCGGCCAGTAGCTCATTGAGGCCCTTTGTGTTGTATGCGCTTGGTTTCAAGCTTCTAAGACCTTCCAATTTCAAGCTATGAAGGAAAAGTGAAGACACGTTTACTTTTCATATTTCATGACAGTTGGCTGAGACGGCCAAAACATGCGCTCGTGGAAACTTTTTTCAAAATCCACTTTGGGCTTGTAAGATGTTGTAAAGTGACTTTCTGTCACAATGCAGTACATGCACCTCAACACCCAACTTCATGAACACCACATCAGAGTGAATGATGCGACTGAACCGCGTGCGCTGGAGCCACCAGTGAGCGGCCAGTAGCTCATTGAGGCCCTTTGTGTTGTATGCGCTTGGTTTCAAGCTTCTAAGACCTTCCAATTTCAAGCTATGAAGGAAAAGTGAAGACACGTTTACTTTTCATATTTCATGACAGTTGGCTGAGACGGCCAAAACATGCGCTCGTGGAAACTTTTTTCAAAATCCACTTTGGGCTTGTAAGATGTTGTAAAGTGACTTTCTGTCACAATGCAGTACATGCACCTCAACACCCAACTTCATGAACACCACATCAGAGTGAATGATGCGACTGAACCGCGTGCGCTGGAGCCACCAGTGAGCGGCCAGTAGCTCATTGAGGCCCTTTGTGTTGTATGCGCTTGGTTTCAAGCTTCTAAGACCTTCCAATTTCAAGCTATGAAGGAAAAGTGAAGACACGTTTACTTTTCATATTTCATGACAGTTGGCTGAGACGGCCAAAACATGCGCTCGTGGAAACTTTTTTCAAAATCCACTTTGGGCTTGTAAGATGTTGTAAAGTGACTTTCTGTCACAATGCAGTACATGCACCTCAACACCCAACTTCATGAACACCACATCAGAGTGAATGATGCGACTGAACCGCGTGCGCTGGAGCCACCAGTGAGCGGCCAGTAGCTCATTGAGGCCCTTTGTGTTGTATGCGCTTGGTTTCAAGCTTCTAAGACCTTCCAATTTCAAGCTATGAAGGAAAAGTGAAGACACGTTTACTTTTCATATTTCATGACAGTTGGCTGAGACGGCCAAAACATGCGCTCGTGGAAACTTTTTTCAAAATCCACTTTGGGCTTGTAAGATGTTGTAAAGTGACTTTCTGTCACAATGCAGTACATGCACCTCAACACCCAACTTCATGAACACCACATCAGAGTGAATGATGCGACTGAACCGCGTGCGCTGGAGCCACCAGTGAGCGGCCAGTAGCTCATTGAGGCCCTTTGTGTTGTATGCGCTTGGTTTCAAGCTTCTAAGACCTTCCAATTTCAAGCTATGAAGGAAAAGTGAAGACACGTTTACTTTTCATATTTCATGACAGTTGGCTGAGACGGCCAAAACATGCGCTCGTGGAAACTTTTTTCAAAATCCACTTTGGGCTTGTAAGATGTTGTAAAGTGACTTTCTGTCACAATGCAGTACATGCACCTCAACACCCAACTTCATGAACACCACATCAGAGTGAATGATGCGACTGAACCGCGTGCGCTGGAGCCACCAGTGAGCGGCCAGTAGCTCATTGAGGCCCTTTGTGTTGTATGCGCTTGGTTTCAAGCTTCTAAGACCTTCCAATTTCAAGCTATGAAGGAAAAGTGAAGACACGTTTACTTTTCATATTTCATGACAGTTGGCTGAGACGGCCAAAACATGCGCTCGTGGAAACTTTTTTCAAAATCCACTTTGGGCTTGTAAGATGTTGTAAAGTGACTTTCTGTCACAATGCAGTACATGCACCTCAACACCCAACTTCATGAACACCACATCAGAGTGAATGATGCGACTGAACCGCGTGCGCTGGAGCCACCAGTGAGCGGCCAGTAGCTCATTGAGGCCCTTTGTGTTGTATGCGCTTGGTTTCAAGCTTCTAAGACCTTCCAATTTCAAGCTATGAAGGAAAAGTGAAGACACGTTTACTTTTCATATTTCATGACAGTTGGCTGAGACGGCCAAAACATGCGCTCGTGGAAACTTTTTTCAAAATCCACTTTGGGCTTGTAAGATGTTGTAAAGTGACTTTCTGTCACAATGCAGTACATGCACCTCAACACCCAACTTCATGAACACCACATCAGAGTGAATGATGCGACTGAACCGCGTGCGCTGGAGCCACCAGTGAGCGGCCAGTAGCTCATTGAGG
>NW_026910792.1:2500-10000 GCF_963854185.1 Sardina pilchardus | reverse complement strand
CCCTCTGCTCCTGCATGGGAGAGACTCCTCTAGAAGATCTCCATCTTCCCCACGCCCTTCTCCCTTCTTAATCACTCGCTTTCTCTCTCTCTGCCTCTTTTTCAATTCAGTATCTTTCCCCCCCTTCTCTCTGTCTCTGTCTATCATTCTCTCTCTCTCTCTCTCTCTCTCTCTCTCTCTCTCTCTCTCTCTCTCTCTCCATGACTGGCCCAGTGAGGGATCCCCTCTGTAGTCTCCTTAGAGTCCCCTGCTGCGGCTGACATTAATATTCATCATCGCTCATTAATATTCATCATTGTTCATTATTATTCAGCATTGTTCACTCATATTCATCTCTGGCTCCTGAAAGAGGCCATCTGCCCTGTGGTTACCATGGTTGCGGGTGATGGACAGGTCTGCAGCCCACCAGTTGCCAACGGTCCCCACATTCATGAAGTTCCATGAGAAACTAATTTACCCATACAATACTTTCTATGAGTGTGTGTGTGTGTGTGTGTGTGTGTTCGTTGCATAATGGCTGCCGTGCATGCATGACCCAGGTGGGTGCTACACAATGGTGGTGGCTAATGAGGTTCCCTCTCCACTGTGAGGTGCTTTAAGTGTCCAGAAGAGCCCTATATAAATGTAGCATGTTGTTGTTTTTATTGTTGTTGTTGTTGTTGTGGTGGTGGTGTGAGTGTCCTGTGTCAGGTGAGGTGAGGTGAGGTGTAAATCTCTTAACACAGGCGATATCACTCATTAGCACTAACTAACTGGCTGAGGAGTAGTACTGTTTACACTCCTCTGATTTAGTGAATGGTTGGAGCAGCTATGTGGCCGGACTTTAACTTTCTGAAGCTGGACTTATGCAGCTCTGGTCTGGGTAGAGTTAGCTGGGAACTGGGTCAATTCTGAGTGCGTGCCGAGTGGCCATCGGAGGGCGCTAGAGTCCTATAGTCAGGGTGGCCATGAGTACTTATTACTCGCTACATCAAGTTTGTTTTTCTCATGTGACCTGCCTAAATAAATTGAGTGAGTCAGGCTTCTTTTGAGTCAACAATATTGCTGACGTACTTGGGCTCGATTTAGACGTTTTTGATAGAGATCTCCGAACGGTCTTCCCCGGCTTTTTTCTCCTGACTTGAGACAGCAGAGGCTGAGAGACCAGCTTAGCCTTCCTCTTGCTGTTATCCACAAACACCTCACCTCAGTGCCTGCTGTCCTGAACAGAACCTGCCTGAATGTACTAACACACCCACACACACACGCACACACGCACCCAGACGCACACGCAAACGCACACGCACACGCACACGCACACGCACACGCACACACACAAACACAAACACACACACACTCACATCGAGCGCAGTGACTGCATGGCCTAAATAAAGGCAGGCTGGTGGCATCAGCCTGCGGCTCCCTCTGCTATCCATTACATTCTATTGATCCCACTAGCTGCACTGCCCTGAGAGTCCATTAGACCGGCTACTCATGCTGCACAGACAGAGAGACAGAGAGAAAGAAAGAGAGAGAGAGAGAGAGAGAGAGAGAGAGAGAGAAAGAGAGAGGGAGAGAGAGAGAGAGAGGGAGGGAGAGAGAAAATAGAGAGAGAGTGTGGTGGTTTTCAGATTATATGTGATATTTTAGTCAGAATTCACAGGATGCATTCATGGTTCATAAGCTTTAAAATTGGGCCTACTGCCTTTGATCTTAGTGTGGTTCATAAGCTGTAACATGGGGCCTACTGCATACAGTACTGTATGTTCTTGTGTGTTCCTGTGTCTGGCATTTTTCTGCAAACATCAGCACCAGCATTAGCATCTGGTTTTGCTGAATGCACTTTCATCTAGAATATCTTAACTGACCATCTAAGCAAACCAAAGAGTTATATGGGACGGAAAGCCATTTTAGGGCTGAACCCTCATGTTCAAGGGAGAGGGGAGGTCATCCGCTGGTCGGGTCCGAGAAAGGACCAGGTGAATCTTCATGATCAAGGGAGAGGGGATGTCATCCGCTGGCGGGGTCCGAGCTGGCGGGGTCCGATAGAGGACAATGGGAGGCACACTGTCTGAGGTACCAGAAAACTCGCCACACAACTAATTTGGAACAACCATCCATAATAGAAATGTCAAGAAGAAAGTGTCTGAGAGAGAGTCTATATCATCCCCTGGCATATCAAAGCAAAGAAACACAAGAACACAAGGTCCGAGGAAAATGACATAAACTTTACGCTGATTGGCTAAAAGAATATGGGGTGATGCGAGCGGGGACGCCAAGAAGTGTGCTTTAGGTATATTAGATGAGACCCCGCCATCTTAGGTAGGACGTTCATCGGGATCCCCAGCGGATGACACCTCACCTTCTCCCTATTGTCTTGACTGTCAGCCTGAAACTTTGTTTTCGCTGTACTATCATTGCAATATGGGGAATAAAGATCAACAGTCTACAGAAGTCTCCTGTCTGTATTGTCTCCTACGGACGCTTTGTTCCGGAGTGCTATTTAGTATATAGTTAAGTGTTAAGTATTAATTAGTGATAATTGGATTCGCATAGTGGAACAATTTTCCACGACAAGAGAGAGAGAGAGAGGGAGGGAGAGAGAGAATAGAGGGACAAAGTAACCATTGTGATGTGAAGAAGAGACAGAGAGAGTTGGAGAGAAAGAGAGAGAGAGAGAGTTGAAGAGAAAGAGAGATTGAGTAAACACTCTGCTGTACAGAAAGACAGAGACAAACCCCCCTTGCTGTGCCAAGAGGCCACAGGCTGGATGAGGCATCAACATCATTCAGATAGCCTAACGCTCCCTATCTGACACAGTTAGCATCAGGTACAGTGCCGTTAGCATCAACATCATTCAGCTAACGCTCCCTATCTGACACAGTTAGCATCAGGTACAGTGCCGTTAGCATCAGCATCATTCAGATAACGCTCCCTATCTGACACAGTTAGCATCAGGTACAGTGCCGTTAGCATCAGCATCATTCAGATAACGCTCCCTATCTGACACAGTTAGCATCAGGTACAGTGCCGTTAGCATCAACATCATTCAGATAACGCTCCCTATCTGACACAGTTAGCATCAGGTACAGTGCCGTTAGCATCAACATCATTCAGATTACGCTCCCTATCTGACACAGTTAGCATCAGGTACAGTGCCGTTAGCATCAACATCATTCAGTTAACGCTCCCTATCTGACACAGTTAGCATCAGGTACAGTGCCGTTAGCATCAGCATCATTCAGATAACGCTCTCTATCTGACACAGTTAGCATCAGGTACAGTGCCGTTAGCATCAGCATCATTAAGTTAACGCTCCATCAGGTACAGTGCCGTTAGCATCAGCATCATTCAGTTAACGCTCCCTATCTGACACAGTTAGCATCAGGTACAGTGCCGTTAGCATCAACATCATTCAGATTACGCTCCCTATCTGACGCAGTTAGCATCAGGTACAGTGCCCAGAGAGGGTTAAAGCGGAGCGAGAGGCGCAAACGCTCGACCATTTCCGCGTTCTGTGATCGCAAAGGGGAGGGGGGGCAAAATCCCCCTTTAAGCAGACCTAGAAAGTAACGTTACATTCGAACTGAACTGCTTGCCAATCTGACAGAGATCGATATCCCACTATGACGTCACACACACACACACACACACATATGCATGCACACATCCTCCTCGACCTTTCCTAACACACACACACCCTCCTGCACTTTTTCCACACACACACACACACACACACACACACACACACACACACACACACACTCTGCTGTCTCTCTGCAGGTTTGTGTTTCACTCTGACTGCCTCTCCCATTTCCTCTGCTCTCTGGGAGTGGCAGTGTGTGAGCATGCATACATCCTCCTCCTTTAGCAGTGTGTGTGCGTGTGTGTGCGTCCGTGTGTGTGTATGTCGGTGTGTGTGTATGTGTGTGTGTGTGTGTGTGTGTGTGTGTGTGTGTGTGCTCGCGTCCGTGTGTGTATGTCCGTGTGTGTGTGTGTGTGTGTGTGTGTGTGCGTCCGTGTGTCTGTGTGTGTGTGTGTGTGTGTGTGTGTGATGGGAGAGTCTATGTGTTTGTGCCAGTCCTCCATCTCCTGTTGTGTTGATGCTGAGTTAATGAGCTACTCAGACTGTTTCCACATTATGGCTGCTTCAGTAATGACTATGGACCTGAGACGTGTGCTCAGTCGTGGTTATGGCTGCTTGAGTGATGGTTATGGTTGGTGCTGTGTCGTGGTTCTGGGGCTGAGTCGTGGTTCTGGTTCACAGTGTTTCCTGACCCTGTGTCCCCCTGGTCTCCCAACACACACTTTTCCTGCTCCTCCAGCTGCCAGACACTTTCCCCACATGGCTTGGTTGTGTGTGTGTGTGTGTGTGTGTGTGTGTGTATGTGTGCGTGTGTGTGTGTGTGTGTGCAGGTGTGTACAGTCTACAGCCTGTCTGTCCCTGGTGTGATGTTCCTGTGTGTCTAATGAGCAGTGAGAGGCAGCGGGAGAGGGAACAGGGAATGCTGGGCTGCATGCTGCTCTTCAGAACGCTGTGGAGTACTCATGCTGCTCTTCAGAACACAGTGGAATACTCATGCTGGTGTTCAGAACACAGTGGAATACTCATGCTGGTGTTTAGAACACAGTGGAGTACTCATACTGGTGTTTAGAACATTGTGGAGTACTCATACTGGTGTTCAGGACACAGTGGAATACTCATGCTGATGTTTAGAACACAGTGGAGTATTCATACTGGTGTTTAGAACATTGTGGAGTACTCATGCTGGTGTTTAGAACAGAGTGGAGGACTGTGATGTTCAGAACACGGTGGAGTACTCATGTTGGTGTTCAGTACACAGTAGAATACTCATACTGGTGTTCAGAACATAGTAGAATACTCATACTGGTGTTCAGAACACAGTAGAATACTCATACTGGTGTTTAGAACACTGGATTATTCTGGACACAGTCTTTAATCCATCAGACCAGAGCCCAGCCTGAGGACACGCCTGCTGGCTGTGAGCATTGTGCTCCTGGGTGGACAAATGGCAGTCCACCTGCAACATTCAGCTACTGCCCCGGGCTGGAGAAAACAACAGCAGAGCTGATCCAGACATGCAGTGTCCACTCCTAGCCTCAAACAGCTGATGCTGGAGCCTATGAGCATGCTAACAGTGCTAAGCTAAGATGCTGTGTCCACTCCTAGCCTCATAACTAAACAGCTGCTGCTGGAGCCTTGAGCATGCTAACAGTGCTAAGCTAAGATGTTGTGTCCACTCCTAGCCTCATAACCAAACAGCTGATGATGGAGGCCATGAGCATGCTAACAGTGCTAAGCTAAGATGCTGTGTCCACTCCTAGCCTCATAACCAAACAGCTGATGATGGAGCCCACGGACATGCTAACAGTGCTAAGCTAAGATGCTGTGTCCACTCCTAGCCTCATAACCAAACAGCTGATGATGGAGTCCACGAACATGCTAACAGTGCTAAGCTAAGATGCTGTGTCCACTCCTAGCCTCATAACCAAACAGCTGATGATGGAGCCCTTGAGCATGCTAACAGTGCTAAGCTAAGATGCCGGCAGCCCTGTACAGCTTTAAGAGTTGTGAGTTAGGTAGACTGACAGAGGACGGAATAAGAGAATAGTTGTGGTCGAGTTAGATTGAATTTAAATTTAAGTGTGGAGTTGTGGTGGAGTTAGATAAATGATAAACTATGATAGGTGTCTGTTTAGCCATGAGACTGTAGCCTAGAACTCAGAGGCTCTGCACGCCCATCTGTGATTGGATAATGAAGTTGCCACAGATCCAGTCAGGGAATGTTCAATTCAATTCAATTCAATTCAATTTATTGCCATCCGGCATGTAAAACACACAGAGAATGAAATTCACTCCCAGCCAGGACCAGCAATATGGCAGTGGGATTCATTCACCATGATAAAAAAAAAAGACGGGTTTAAATATAGATATCAACTAAGATAAGAAATAGGATATAAAATCAAATGAAAGCAGCAATAAGTATTTCAGGGCCTCAGCAGTCCACCAGGTGATAAAGAGCAGAGACATCTCAGGGAAAAAGGGATGGCAGCAGCGTACAGTACAGTACATCGTTTATCTGACACTCCTTCCATTCATAAGCCTCACCGCCTCTGAGTAGATGCTGCGCTCTAGCCCTGTGGTCCCACACTCTCAAAAAAGAGTTCTTGGGGGGCTATATACAGTAGAACCATGCAGCCTTTAAAGAACCCTAGGGGTTCCTTTGATGGACCCTTCAAAATGGTTTAAAGAACCATTTAGGGGCGTGCCATATATAATGCATGGTTTTTGGCTGTATATAGCACCTCTTTTCTAGCTTTAAGGCTGCCCTTGCTGGAGGGGAGGGGGTTAAACAGGTTGTGTGCTGGGTGTATACTAAAGGTGTCACAGAGATGGTGCTGGCTTGTGATTGGATAGTAAAAGCATCAGTGGTGTACTTCGGACGTGCCATAGTGGATAGTACAAGATGTGTGTTTTGGACGTTTGATTGGATCAGGTGTTTAAATCTGAGCTGACACTGGAATTTGGAGTCTCATTCCGCTCAGTCAGGTCATCAGTGCGCTACAGTAGAACTCTGTGTGTGTGTGTGTGTGTGTGTTTATGTGTGTGTGTGTGTGTGTGTGTGTGTGTGTGTGTGTGTGTGTGTGTGTGTGTGCGTGTGCGTGTGCGTGTGCGTGCGCGTGTGCGCGTGTGTGTGTGTGCATTCCTGCAAGAGATGGACTGCATGAACGCCCTCAGAGAAGGGGGCTTTATAGGCGTACCACTGCTGTGAAAACCAATGAGACCCTCTCTCCTTATCCACCCTACACACACACACACACACACACACACCCTTTCTCTCTGTCGTGTGCCTAGGTCTGAGCGTTGTTGCGTGAGGGCATTCCCCAGCAGCACTACACACACACACACACACACATTCCCCAGCAGCGCTACAGCCTGCTCTGCACTACAGCGGGATAATGAATTTCCTCACATTTTACTAGCGGCCGTAAATCCCAGCCCTACACACCCATACCCAGCACCTCTACACACACACACACACACACACACACACACACACACACACACACACACACACACTCCTAGAGAGAGCACAATCAATTATATCTGGCCATCACTAACCCTATGACCGACCCCGCTATTGCATCACTATGACCCTCTATTGCATCACTAGGACCCCTCTATTGCATCACTATGACCGACCCCGCTATTGCATCACTACGACCCTCTATTGTAGGACCCTCTATTGCATCACTAGGACCCTCTATTGCATCACTATGACCCTCTATTATTGCATCACTATGACCCTCTATTGCATCACTAGGACCCTCTATTGCATCACTATGACCCCCTATTGCATCACTATTCCCCTCTATTGCATCACTATGACCCTCTATTGCATCACTATGACCCTCTATTGGATCACTATGACCCTCTATTGCATCACTATGACCCTTTATTACATCACTAGGACCCTCTACCGCAGCATAGGAATATAA
>NW_026910791.1:0-44073 GCF_963854185.1 Sardina pilchardus | reverse complement strand
GACTTTCTGTCACAATGCAGTACATGCACCTCAACACCCAACTTCATGAACACCACATCAGAGTGAATGATGCGACTGAACCGCGTGCGCTGGAGCCACCAGTGAGCGGCCAGTAGCTCATTGAGGCCCTTTGTGTTGTATGCGCTTGGTTTCAAGCTTCTAAGACCTTCCAATTTCAAGCTATGAAGGAAAAGTGAAGACACGTTTACTTTTCATATTTCATGACAGTTGGCTGAGACGGCCAAAACATGCGCTCGTGGAAACTTTTTTCAAAATCCACTTTGGGCTTGTAAGATGTTGTAAAGTGACTTTCTGTCACAATGCAGTACATGCACCTCAACACCCAACTTCATGAACACCACATCAGAGTGAATGATGCGACTGAACCGCGTGCGCTGGAGCCACCAGTGAGCGGCCAGTAGCTCATTGAGGCCCTTTGTGTTGTATGCGCTTGGTTTCAAGCTTCTAAGACCTTCCAATTTCAAGCTATGAAGGAAAAGTGAAGACACGTTTACTTTTCATATTTCATGACAGTTGGCTGAGACGGCCAAAACATGCGCTCGTGGAAACTTTTTTCAAAATCCACTTTGGGCTTGTAAGATGTTGTAAAGTGACTTTCTGTCACAATGCAGTACATGCACCTCAACACCCAACTTCATGAACACCACATCAGAGTGAATGATGCGACTGAACCGCGTGCGCTGGAGCCACCAGTGAGCGGCCAGTAGCTCATTGAGGCCCTTTGTGTTGTATGCGCTTGGTTTCAAGCTTCTAAGACCTTCCAATTTCAAGCTATGAAGGAAAAGTGAAGACACGTTTACTTTTCATATTTCATGACAGTTGGCTGAGACGGCCAAAACATGCGCTCGTGGAAACTTTTTTCAAAATCCACTTTGGGCTTGTAAGATGTTGTAAAGTGACTTTCTGTCACAATGCAGTACATGCACCTCAACACCCAACTTCATGAACACCACATCAGAGGGAATGATGCGACTGAACCGCGTGCGCTGGAGCCACCAGTGAGCGGCCAGTAGCTCATTGAGGCCCTTTGTGTTGTATGCGCTTGGTTTCAAGCTTCTAAGACCTTCCAATTTCAAGCTATGAAGGAAAAGTGAAGACACGTTTACTTTTCATATTTCATGACAGTTGGCTGAGACGGCCAAAACATGCGCTCGTGGAAACTTTTTTCAAAATCCACTTTGGGCTTGTAAAATGTTGTAAAGTGACTTTCTGTCACAATGCAGTACATGCACCTCAACACCCAACTTCATGAACACCACATCAGAGTGAATGATGCGACTGAACCGCGTGCGCTGGAGCCACCAGTGAGCGGCCAGTAGCTCATTGAGGCCCTTTGTGTTGTATGCGCTTGGTTTCAAGCTTCTAAGACCTTCCAATTTCAAGCTATGAAGGAAAAGTGAAGACACGTTTACTTTTCATATTTCATGACAGTTGGCTGAGACGGCCAAAACATGCGCTCGTGGAAACTTTTTTCAAAATCCACTTTGGGCTTGTAAGATGTTGTAAAGTGACTTTCTGTCACAATGCAGTACATGCACCTCAACACCCAACTTCATGAACACCACATCAGAGGGAATGATGCGACTGAACCGCGTGCGCTGGAGCCACCAGTGAGCGGCCAGTAGCTCATTGAGGCCCTTTGTGTTGTATGCGCTTGGTTTCAAGCTTCTAAGACCTTCCAATTTCAAGCTATGAAGGAAAAGTGAAGACACGTTTACTTTTCATATTTCATGACAGTTGGCTGAGACGGCCAAAACATGCGCTCGTGGAAACTTTTTTCAAAATCCACTTTGGGCTTGTAAGATGTTGTAAAGTGACTTTCTGTCACAATGCAGTACATGCACCTCAACACCCAACTTCATGAACACCACATCAGAGTGAATGATGCGACTGAACCGCGTGCGCTGGAGCCACCAGTGAGCGGCCAGTAGCTCATTGAGGCCCTTTGTGTTGTATGCGCTTGGTTTCAAGCTTCTAAGACCTTCCAATTTCAAGCTATGAAGGAAAAGTGAAGACACGTTTACTTTTCATATTTCATGACAGTTGGCTGAGACGGCCAAAACATGCGCTCGTGGAAACTTTTTTCAAAATCCACTTTGGGCTTGTAAGATGTTGTAAAGTGACTTTCTGTCACAATGCAGTACATGCACCTCAACACCCAACTTCATGAACACCACATCAGAGTGAATGATGCGACTGAACCGCGTGCGCTGGAGCCACCAGTGAGCGGCCAGTAGCTCATTGAGGCCCTTTGTGTTGTATGCGCTTGGTTTCAAGCTTCTAAGACCTTCCAATTTCAAGCTATGAAGGAAAAGTGAAGACACGTTTACTTTTCATATTTCATGACAGTTGGCTGAGACGGCCAAAACATGCGCTCGTGGAAACTTTTTTCAAAATCCACTTTGGGCTTGTAAGATGTTGTAAAGTGACTTTCTGTCACAATGCAGTACATGCACCTCAACACCCAACTTCATGAACACCACATCAGAGTGAATGATGCGACTGAACCGCGTGCGCTGGAGCCACCAGTGAGCGGCCAGTAGCTCATTGAGGCCCTTTGTGTTGTATGCGCTTGGTTTCAAGCTTCTAAGACCTTCCAATTTCAAGCTATGAAGGAAAAGTGAAGACACGTTTACTTTTCATATTTCATGACAGTTGGCTGAGACGGCCAAAACATGCGCTCGTGGAAACTTTTTTCAAAATCCACTTTGGGCTTGTAAGATGTTGTAAAGTGACTTTCTGTCACAATGCAGTACATGCACCTCAACACCCAACTTCATGAACACCACATCAGAGTGAATGATGCGACTGAACCGCGTGCGCTGGAGCCACCAGTGAGCGGCCAGTAGCTCATTGAGGCCCTATGTGTTGTATGCGCTTGGTTTCAAGCTTCTAAGACCTTCCAATTTCAAGCTATGAAGGAAAAGTGAAGACACGTTTACTTTTCATATTTCATGACAGTTGGCTGAGACGGCCAAAACATGCGCTCGTGGAAACTTTTTTCAAAATCCACTTTGGGCTTGTAAGATGTTGTAAAGTGACTTTCTGTCACAATGCACTACATGCACCTCAACACCCAACTTCATGAACACCACATCAGAGTGAATGATGCGACTGAACCGCGTGCGCTGGAGCCACCAGTGAGCGGCCAGTAGCTCATTGAGGCCCTTTGTGTTGTATGCGCTTGGTTTCAAGCTTCTAAGACCTTCCAATTTCAAGCTATGAAGGAAAAGTGAAGACACGTTTACTTTTCATATTTCATGACAGTTGGCTGAGACGGCCAAAACATGCGCTCGTGGAAACTTTTTTCAAAATCCACTTTGGGCTTGTAAGATGTTGTAAAGTGACTTTCTGTCACAATGCAGTACATGCACCTCAACACCCAACTTCATGAACACCACATCAGAGTGAATGATGCGACTGAACCGCGTGCGCTGGAGCCACCAGTGAGCGGCCAGTAGCTCATTGAGGCCCTTTGTGTTGTATGCGCTTGGTTTCAAGCTTCTAAGACCTTCCAATTTCAAGCTATGAAGGAAAAGTGAAGACACGTTTACTTTTCATATTTCATGACAGTTGGCTGAGACGGCCAAAACATGCGCTCGTGGAAACTTTTTTCAAAATCCACTTTGGGCTTGTAAGATGTTGTAAAGTGACTTTCTGTCACAATGCAGTACATGCACCTCAACACCCAACTTCATGAACACCACATCAGAGTGAATGATGCGACTGAACCGCGTGCGCTGGAGCCACCAGTGAGCGGCCAGTAGCTCATTGAGGCCCTATGTGTTGTATGCGCTTGGTTTCAAGCTTCTAAGACCTTCCAATTTCAAGCTATGAAGGAAAAGTGAAGACACGTTTACTTTTCATATTTCATGACAGTTGGCTGAGACGGCCAAAACATGCGCTCGTGGAAACTTTTTTCAAAATCCACTTTGGGCTTGTAAGATGTTGTAAAGTGACTTTCTGTCACAATGCACTACATGCACCTCAACACCCAACTTCATGAACACCACATCAGAGTGAATGATGCGACTGAACCGCGTGCGCTGGAGCCACCAGTGAGCGGCCAGTAGCTCATTGAGGCCCTTTGTGTTGTATGCGCTTGGTTTCAAGCTTCTAAGACCTTCCAATTTCAAGCTATGAAGGAAAAGTGAAGACACGTTTACTTTTCATATTTCATGACAGTTGGCTGAGACGGCCAAAACATGCGCTCGTGGAAACTTTTTTCAAAATCCACTTTGGGCTTGTAAGATGTTGTAAAGTGACTTTCTGTCACAATGCAGTACATGCACCTCAACACCCAACTTCATGAACACCACATCAGAGTGAATGATGCGACTGAACCGCGTGCGCTGGAGCCACCAGTGAGCGGCCAGTAGCTCATTGAGGCCCTTTGTGTTGTATGCGCTTGGTTTCAAGCTTCTAAGACCTTCCAATTTCAAGCTATGAAGGAAAAGTGAAGACACGTTTACTTTTCATATTTCATGACAGTTGGCTGAGACGGCCAAAACATGCGCTCGTGGAAACTTTTTTCAAAATCCACTTTGGGCTTGTAAGATGTTGTAAAGTGACTTTCTGTCACAATGCAGTACATGCACCTCAACACCCAACTTCATGAACACCACATCAGAGTGAATGATGCGACTGAACCGCGTGCGCTGGAGCCACCAGTGAGCGGCCAGTAGCTCATTGAGGCCCTTTGTGTTGTATGCGCTTGGTTTCAAGCTTCTAAGACCTTCCAATTTCAAGCTATGAAGGAAAAGTGAAGACACGTTTACTTTTCATATTTCATGACAGTTGGCTGAGACGGCCAAAACATGCGCTCGTGGAAACTTTTTTCAAAATCCACTTTGGGCTTGTAAGATGTTGTAAAGTGACTTTCTGTCACAATGCAGTACATGCACCTCAACACCCAACTTCATGAACACCACATCAGAGGGAATGATGCGACTGAACCGCGTGCGCTGGAGCCACCAGTGAGCGGCCAGTAGCTCATTGAGGCCCTTTGTGTTGTATGCGCTTGGTTTCAAGCTTCTAAGACCTTCCAATTTCAAGCTATGAAGGAAAAGTGAAGACACGTTTACTTTTCATATTTCATGACAGTTGGCTGAGACGGCCAAAACATGCGCTCGTGGAAACTTTTTTCAAAATCCACTTTGGGCTTGTAAGATGTTGTAAAGTGACTTTCTGTCACAATGCAGTACATGCACCTCAACACCCAAGTTCATGAACACCACATCAGAGTGAATGATGCGACTGAACCGCGTGCGCTGGAGCCACCAGTGAGCGGCCAGTAGCTCATTGAGGCCATTTGTGTTGTATGCGCTTGGTTTCAAGCTTCTAAGACCTTCCAATTTCAAGCTATGAAGGAAAAGTGAAGACACGTTTACTTTTCATATTTCATGACAGTTGGCTGAGACGGCCAAAACATGCGCTCGTGGAAACTTTTTTCAAAATCCACTTTGGGCTTGTAAGATGTTGTAAAGTGACTTTCTGTCACAATGCAGTACATGCACCTCAACACCCAACTTCATGAACACCACATCAGAGTGAATGATGCGACTGAACCGCGTGCGCTGGAGCCACCAGTGAGCGGCCAGTAGCTCATTGAGGCCCTTTGTGTTGTATGCGCTTGGTTTCAAGCTTCTAAGACCTTCCAATTTCAAGCTATGAAGGAAAAGTGAAGACACGTTTACTTTTCATATTTCATGACAGTTGGCTGAGACGGCCAAAACATGCGCTCGTGGAAACTTTTTTCAAAATCCACTTTGGGCTTGTAAGATGTTGTAAAGTGACTTTCTGTCACAATGCAGTACATGCACCTCAACACCCAACTTCATGAACACCACATCAGAGGGAATGATGCGACTGAACCGCGTGCGCTGGAGCCACCAGTGAGCGGCCAGTAGCTCATTGAGGCCCTTTGTGTTGTATGCGCTTGGTTTCAAGCTTCTAAGACCTTCCAATTTCAAGCTATGAAGGAAAAGTGAAGACACGTTTACTTTTCATATTTCATGACAGTTGGCTGAGACGGCCAAAACATGCGCTCGTGGAAACTTTTTTCAAAATCCACTTTGGGCTTGTAAGATGTTGTAAAGTGACTTTCTGTCACAATGCAGTACATGCACCTCAACACCCAACTTCATGAACACCACATCAGAGTGAATGATGCGACTGAACCGCGTGCGCTGGAGCCACCAGTGAGCGGCCAGTAGCTCATTGAGGCCCTATGTGTTGTATGCGCTTGGTTTCAAGCTTCTAAGACCTTCCAATTTCAAGCTATGAAGGAAAAGTGAAGACACGTTTACTTTTCATATTTCATGACAGTTGGCTGAGACGGCCAAAACATGCGCTCGTGGAAACTTTTTTCAAAATCCACTTTGGGCTTGTAAGATGTTGTAAAGTGACTTTCTGTCACAATGCACTACATGCACCTCAACACCCAACTTCATGAACACCACATCAGAGTGAATGATGCGACTGAACCGCGTGCGCTGGAGCCACCAGTGAGCGGCCAGTAGCTCATTGAGGCCCTTTGTGTTGTATGCGCTTGGTTTCAAGCTTCTAAGACCTTCCAATTTCAAGCTATGAAGGAAAAGTGAAGACACGTTTACTTTTCATATTTCATGACAGTTGGCTGAGACGGCCAAAACATGCGCTCGTGGAAACTTTTTTCAAAATCCACTTTGGGCTTGTAAGATGTTGTAAAGTGACTTTCTGTCACAATGCAGTACATGCACCTCAACACCCAACTTCATGAACACCACATCAGAGTGAATGATGCGACTGAACCGCGTGCGCTGGAGCCACCAGTGAGCGGCCAGTAGCTCATTGAGGCCCTTTGTGTTGTATGCGCTTGGTTTCAAGCTTCTAAGACCTTCCAATTTCAAGCTATGAAGGAAAAGTGAAGACACGTTTACTTTTCATATTTCATGACAGTTGGCTGAGACGGCCAAAACATGCGCTCGTGGAGACTTTTTTCAAAATCCACTTTGGGCTTGTAAGATGTTGTAAAGTGACTTTCTGTCACAATGCAGTACATGCACCTCAACACCCAACTTCATGAACACCACATCAGAGTGAATGATGCGACTGAACCGCGTGCGCTGGAGCCACCAGTGAGCGGCCAGTAGCTCATTGAGGCCCTATGTGTTGTATGCGCTTGGTTTCAAGCTTCTAAGACCTTCCAATTTCAAGCTATGAAGGAAAAGTGAAGACACGTTTACTTTTCATATTTCATGACAGTTGGCTGAGACGGCCAAAACATGCGCTCGTGGAAACTTTTTTCAAAATCCACTTTGGGCTTGTAAGATGTTGTAAAGTGACTTTCTGTCACAATGCACTACATGCACCTCAACACCCAACTTCATGAACACCACATCAGAGTGAATGATGCGACTGAACCGCGTGCGCTGGAGCCACCAGTGAGCGGCCAGTAGCTCATTGAGGCCCTTTGTGTTGTATGCGCTTGGTTTCAAGCTTCTAAGACCTTCCAATTTCAAGCTATGAAGGAAAAGTGAAGACACGTTTACTTTTCATATTTCATGACAGTTGGCTGAGACGGCCAAAACATGCGCTCGTGGAAACTTTTTTCAAAATCCACTTTGGGCTTGTAAGATGTTGTAAAGTGACTTTCTGTCACAATGCAGTACATGCACCTCAACACCCAACTTCATGAACACCACATCAGAGTGAATGATGCGACTGAACCGCGTGCGCTGGAGCCACCAGTGAGCGGCCAGTAGCTCATTGAGGCCCTTTGTGTTGTATGCGCTTGGTTTCAAGCTTCTAAGACCTTCCAATTTCAAGCTATGAAGGAAAAGTGAAGACACGTTTACTTTTCATATTTCATGACAGTTGGCTGAGACGGCCAAAACATGCGCTCGTGGAAACTTTTTTCAAAATCCACTTTGGGCTTGTAAGATGTTGTAAAGTGACTTTCTGTCACAATGCAGTACATGCACCTCAACACCCAACTTCATGAACACCACATCAGAGTGAATGATGCGACTGAACCGCGTGCGCTGGAGCCACCAGTGAGCGGCCAGTAGCTCATTGAGGCCCTTTGTGTTGTATGCGCTTGGTTTCAAGCTTCTAAGACCTTCCAATTTCAAGCTATGAAGGAAAAGTGAAGACACGTTTACTTTTCATATTTCATGACAGTTGGCTGAGACGGCCAAAACATGCGCTCGTGGAAACTTTTTTCAAAATCCACTTTGGGCTTGTAAGATGTTGTAAAGTGACTTTCTGTCACAATGCAGTACATGCACCTCAACACCCAACTTCATGAACACCACATCAGAGTGAATGATGCGACTGAACCGCGTGCGCTGGAGCCACCAGTGAGCGGCCAGTAGCTCATTGAGGCCCTTTGTGTTGTATGCGCTTGGTTTCAAGCTTCTAAGACCTTCCAATTTCAAGCTATGAAGGAAAAGTGAAGACACGTTTACTTTTCATATTTCATGACAGTTGGCTGAGACGGCCAAAACATGCGCTCGTGGAAACTTTTTTCAAAATCCACTTTGGGCTTGTAAGATGTTGTAAAGTGACTTTCTGTCACAATGCACTACATGCACCTCAACACCCAACTTCATGAACACCACATCAGAGTGAATGATGCGACTGAACCGCGTGCGCTGGAGCCACCAGTGAGCGGCCAGTAGCTCATTGAGGCCCTTTGTGTTGTATGCGCTTGGTTTCAAGCTTCTAAGACCTTCCAATTTCAAGCTATGAAGGAAAAGTGAAGACACGTTTACTTTTCATATTTCATGACAGTTGGCTGAGACGGCCAAAACATGCGCTCGTGGAAACTTTTTTCAAAATCCACTTTGGGCTTGTAAGATGTTGTAAAGTGACTTTCTGTCACAATGCAGTACATGCACCTCAACACCCAACTTCATGAACACCACATCAGAGTGAATGATGCGACTGAACCGCGTGCGCTGGAGCCACCAGTGAGCGGCCAGTAGCTCATTGAGGCCATATGTGTTGTATGCGCTTGGTTTCAAGCTTCTAAGACCTTCCAATTTCAAGCTATGAAGGAAAAGTGAAGACACGTTTACTTTTCATATTTCATGACAGTTGGCTGAGACGGCCAAAACATGCGCTCGTGGAAACTTTTTTCAAAATCCACTTTGGGCTTGTAAGATGTTGTAAAGTGACTTTCTGTCACAATGCAGTACATGCACCTCAACACCCAACTTCATGAACACCACATCAGAGTGAATGATGCGACTGAACCGCGTGCGCTGGAGCCACCAGTGAGCGGCCAGTAGCTCATTGAGGCCCTTTGTGTTGTATGCGCTTGGTTTCAAGCTTCTAAGACCTTCCAATTTCAAGCTATGAAGGAAAAGTGAAGACACGTTTACTTTTCATATTTCATGACAGTTGGCTGAGACGGCCAAAACATGCGCTCGTGGAAACTTTTTTCAAAATCCACTTTGGGCTTGTAAGATGTTGTAAAGTGACTTTCTGTCACAATGCAGTACATGCACCTCAACACCCAACTTCATGAACACCACATCAGAGTGAATGATGCGACTGAACCGCGTGCGCTGGAGCCACCAGTGAGCGGCCAGTAGCTCATTGAGGCCCTTTGTGTTGTATGCGCTTGGTTTCAAGCTTCTAAGACCTTCCAATTTCAAGCTATGAAGGAAAAGTGAAGACACGTTTACTTTTCATATTTCATGACAGTTGGCTGAGACGGCCAAAACATGCGCTCGTGGAAACTTTTTTCAAAATCCACTTTGGGCTTGTAAGATGTTGTAAAGTGACTTTCTGTCACAATGCAGTACATGCACCTCAACACCCAACTTCATGAACACCACATCAGAGTGAATGATGCGACTGAACCGCGTGCGCTGGAGCCACCAGTGAGCGGCCAGTAGCTCATTGAGGCCCTTTGTGTTGTATGCGCTTGGTTTCAAGCTTCTAAGACCTTCCAATTTCAAGCTATGAAGGAAAAGTGAAGACACGTTTACTTTTCATATTTCATGACAGTTGGCTGAGACGGCCAAAACATGCGCTCGTGGAAACTTTTTTCAAAATCCACTTTGGGCTTGTAAGATGTTGTAAAGTGACTTTCTGTCACAATGCAGTACATGCACCTCAACACCCAACTTCATGAACACCACATCAGAGTGAATGATGCGACTGAACCGCGTGCGCTGGAGCCACCAGTGAGCGGCCAGTAGCTCATTGAGGCCCTTTGTGTTGTATGCGCTTGGTTTCAAGCTTCTAAGACCTTCCAATTTCAAGCTATGAAGGAAAAGTGAAGACACGTTTACTTTTCATATTTCATGACAGTTGGCTGAGACGGCCAAAACATGCGCTCGTGGAAACTTTTTTCAAAATCCACTTTGGGCTTGTAAGATGTTGTAAAGTGACTTTCTGTCACAATGCAGTACATGCACCTCAACACCCAACTTCATGAACACCACATCAGAGTGAATGATGCGACTGAACCGCGTGCGCTGGAGCCACCAGTGAGCGGCCAGTAGCTCATTGAGGCCCTTTGTGTTGTATGCGCTTGGTTTCAAGCTTCTAAGACCTTCCAATTTCAAGCTATGAAGGAAAAGTGAAGACACGTTTACTTTTCATATTTCATGACAGTTGGCTGAGACGGCCAAAACATGCGCTCGTGGAAACTTTTTTCAAAATCCACTTTGGGCTTGTAAGATGTTGTAAAGTGACTTTCTGTCACAATGCAGTACATGCACCTCAACACCCAACTTCATGAACACCACATCAGAGTGAATGATGCGACTGAACCGCGTGCGCTGGAGCCACCAGTGAGCGGCCAGTAGCTCATTGAGGCCCTTTGTGTTGTATGCGCTTGGTTTCAAGCTTCTAAGACCTTCCAATTTCAAGCTATGAAGGAAAAGTGAAGACACGTTTACTTTTCATATTTCATGACAGTTGGCTGAGACGGCCAAAACATGCGCTCGTGGAAACTTTTTTCAAAATCCACTTTGGGCTTGTAAGATGTTGTAAAGTGACTTTCTGTCACAATGCAGTACATGCACCTCAACACCCAACTTCATGAACACCACATCAGAGTGAATGATGCGACTGAACCGCGTGCGCTGGAGCCACCAGTGAGCGGCCAGTAGCTCATTGAGGCCCTTTGTGTTGTATGCGCTTGGTTTCAAGCTTCTAAGACCTTCCAATTTCAAGCTATGAAGGAAAAGTGAAGACACGTTTACTTTTCATATTTCATGACAGTTGGCTGAGACGGCCAAAACATGCGCTCGTGGAAACTTTTTTCAAAATCCACTTTGGGCTTGTAAGATGTTGTAAAGTGACTTTCTGTCACAATGCAGTACATGCACCTCAACACCCAACTTCATGAACACCACATCAGAGTGAATGATGCGACTGAACCGCGTGCGCTGGAGCCACCAGTGAGCGGCCAGTAGCTCATTGAGGCCCTTTGTGTTGTATGCGCTTGGTTTCAAGCTTCTAAGACCTTCCAATTTCAAGCTATGAAGGAAAAGTGAAGACACGTTTACTTTTCATATTTCATGACAGTTGGCTGAGACGGCCAAAACATGCGCTCGTGGAAACTTTTTTCAAAATCCACTTTGGGCTTGTAAGATGTTGTAAAGTGACTTTCTGTCACAATGCAGTACATGCACCTCAACACCCAACTTCATGAACACCACATCAGAGTGAATGATGCGACTGAACCGCGTGCGCTGGAGCCACCAGTGAGCGGCCAGTAGCTCATTGAGGCCCTTTGTGTTGTATGCGCTTGGTTTCAAGCTTCTAAGACCTTCCAATTTCAAGCTATGAAGGAAAAGTGAAGACACGTTTACTTTTCATATTTCATGACAGTTGGCTGAGACGGCCAAAACATGCGCTCGTGGAAACTTTTTTCAAAATCCACTTTGGGCTTGTAAGATGTTGTAAAGTGACTTTCTGTCACAATGCAGTACATGCACCTCAACACCCAACTTCATGAACACCACATCAGAGTGAATGATGCGACTGAACCGCGTGCGCTGGAGCCACCAGTGAGCGGCCAGTAGCTCATTGAGGCCCTTTGTGTTGTATGCGCTTGGTTTCAAGCTTCTAAGACCTTCCAATTTCAAGCTATGAAGGAAAAGTGAAGACACGTTTACTTTTCATATTTCATGACAGTTGGCTGAGACGGCCAAAACATGCGCTCGTGGAAACTTTTTTCAAAATCCACTTTGGGCTTGTAAGATGTTGTAAAGTGACTTTCTGTCACAATGCAGTACATGCACCTCAACACCCAACTTCATGAACACCACATCAGAGTGAATGATGCGACTGAACCGCGTGCGCTGGAGCCACCAGTGAGCGGCCAGTAGCTCATTGAGGCCCTTTGTGTTGTATGCGCTTGGTTTCAAGCTTCTAAGACCTTCCAATTTCAAGCTATGAAGGAAAAGTGAAGACACGTTTACTTTTCATATTTCATGACAGTTGGCTGAGACGGCCAAAACATGCGCTCGTGGAAACTTTTTTCAAAATCCACTTTGGGCTTGTAAGATGTTGTAAAGTGACTTTCTGTCACAATGCAGTACATGCACCTCAACACCCAACTTCATGAACACCACATCAGAGTGAATGATGCGACTGAACCGCGTGCGCTGGAGCCACCAGTGAGCGGCCAGTAGCTCATTGAGGCCCTTTGTGTTGTATGCGCTTGGTTTCAAGCTTCTAAGACCTTCCAATTTCAAGCTATGAAGGAAAAGTGAAGACACGTTTACTTTTCATATTTCATGACAGTTGGCTGAGACGGCCAAAACATGCGCTCGTGGAAACTTTTTTCAAAATCCACTTTGGGCTTGTAAGATGTTGTAAAGTGACTTTCTGTCACAATGCAGTACATGCACCTCAACACCCAACTTCATGAACACCACATCAGAGTGAATGATGCGACTGAACCGCGTGCGCTGGAGCCACCAGTGAGCGGCCAGTAGCTCATTGAGGCCCTTTGTGTTGTATGCGCTTGGTTTCAAGCTTCTAAGACCTTCCAATTTCAAGCTATGAAGGAAAAGTGAAGACACGTTTACTTTTCATATTTCATGACAGTTGGCTGAGACGGCCAAAACATGCGCTCGTGGAAACTTTTTTCAAAATCCACTTTGGGCTTGTAAGATGTTGTAAAGTGACTTTCTGTCACAATGCAGTACATGCACCTCAACACCCAACTTCATGAACACCACATCAGAGTGAATGATGCGACTGAACCGCGTGCGCTGGAGCCACCAGTGAGCGGCCAGTAGCTCATTGAGGCCCTTTGTGTTGTATGCGCTTGGTTTCAAGCTTCTAAGACCTTCCAATTTCAAGCTATGAAGGAAAAGTGAAGACACGTTTACTTTTCATATTTCATGACAGTTGGCTGAGACGGCCAAAACATGCGCTCGTGGAAACTTTTTTCAAAATCCACTTTGGGCTTGTAAGATGTTGTAAAGTGACTTTCTGTCACAATGCAGTACATGCACCTCAACACCCAACTTCATGAACACCACATCAGAGTGAATGATGCGACTGAACCGCGTGCGCTGGAGCCACCAGTGAGCGGCCAGTAGCTCATTGAGGCCCTTTGTGTTGTATGCGCTTGGTTTCAAGCTTCTAAGACCTTCCAATTTCAAGCTATGAAGGAAAAGTGAAGACACGTTTACTTTTCATATTTCATGACAGTTGGCTGAGACGGCCAAAACATGCGCTCGTGGAAACTTTTTTCAAAATCCACTTTGGGCTTGTAAGATGTTGTAAAGTGACTTTCTGTCACAATGCAGTACATGCACCTCAACACCCAACTTCATGAACACCACATCAGAGTGAATGATGCGACTGAACCGCGTGCGCTGGAGCCACCAGTGAGCGGCCAGTAGCTCATTGAGGCCCTTTGTGTTGTATGCGCTTGGTTTCAAGCTTCTAAGACCTTCCAATTTCAAGCTATGAAGGAAAAGTGAAGACACGTTTACTTTTCATATTTCATGACAGTTGGCTGAGACGGCCAAAACATGCGCTCGTGGAAACTTTTTTCAAAATCCACTTTGGGCTTGTAAGATGTTGTAAAGTGACTTTCTGTCACAATGCAGTACATGCACCTCAACACCCAACTTCATGAACACCACATCAGAGTGAATGATGCGACTGAACCGCGTGCGCTGGAGCCACCAGTGAGCGGCCAGTAGCTCATTGAGGCCCTTTGTGTTGTATGCGCTTGGTTTCAAGCTTCTAAGACCTTCCAATTTCAAGCTATGAAGGAAAAGTGAAGACACGTTTACTTTTCATATTTCATGACAGTTGGCTGAGACGGCCAAAACATGCGCTCGTGGAAACTTTTTTCAAAATCCACTTTGGGCTTGTAAGATGTTGTAAAGTGACTTTCTGTCACAATGCAGTACATGCACCTCAACACCCAACTTCATGAACACCACATCAGAGTGAATGATGCGACTGAACCGCGTGCGCTGGAGCCACCAGTGAGCGGCCAGTAGCTCATTGAGGCCCTTTGTGTTGTATGCGCTTGGTTTCAAGCTTCTAAGACCTTCCAATTTCAAGCTATGAAGGAAAAGTGAAGACACGTTTACTTTTCATATTTCATGACAGTTGGCTGAGACGGCCAAAACATGCGCTCGTGGAAACTTTTTTCAAAATCCACTTTGGGCTTGTAAGATGTTGTAAAGTGACTTTCTGTCACAATGCAGTACATGCACCTCAACACCCAACTTCATGAACACCACATCAGAGTGAATGATGCGACTGAACCGCGTGCGCTGGAGCCACCAGTGAGCGGCCAGTAGCTCATTGAGGCCCTTTGTGTTGTATGCGCTTGGTTTCAAGCTTCTAAGACCTTCCAATTTCAAGCTATGAAGGAAAAGTGAAGACACGTTTACTTTTCATATTTCATGACAGTTGGCTGAGACGGCCAAAACATGCGCTCGTGGAAACTTTTTTCAAAATCCACTTTGGGCTTGTAAGATGTTGTAAAGTGACTTTCTGTCACAATGCAGTACATGCACCTCAACACCCAACTTCATGAACACCACATCAGAGTGAATGATGCGACTGAACCGCGTGCGCTGGAGCCACCAGTGAGCGGCCAGTAGCTCATTGAGGCCCTTTGTGTTGTATGCGCTTGGTTTCAAGCTTCTAAGACCTTCCAATTTCAAGCTATGAAGGAAAAGTGAAGACACGTTTACTTTTCATATTTCATGACAGTTGGCTGAGACGGCCAAAACATGCGCTCGTGGAAACTTTTTTCAAAATCCACTTTGGGCTTGTAAGATGTTGTAAAGTGACTTTCTGTCACAATGCAGTACATGCACCTCAACACCCAACTTCATGAACACCACATCAGAGTGAATGATGCGACTGAACCGCGTGCGCTGGAGCCACCAGTGAGCGGCCAGTAGCTCATTGAGGCCCTTTGTGTTGTATGCGCTTGGTTTCAAGCTTCTAAGACCTTCCAATTTCAAGCTATGAAGGAAAAGTGAAGACACGTTTACTTTTCATATTTCATGACAGTTGGCTGAGACGGCCAAAACATGCGCTCGTGGAAACTTTTTTCAAAATCCACTTTGGGCTTGTAAGATGTTGTAAAGTGACTTTCTGTCACAATGCAGTACATGCACCTCAACACCCAACTTCATGAACACCACATCAGAGTGAATGATGCGACTGAACCGCGTGCGCTGGAGCCACCAGTGAGCGGCCAGTAGCTCATTGAGGCCCTTTGTGTTGTATGCGCTTGGTTTCAAGCTTCTAAGACCTTCCAATTTCAAGCTATGAAGGAAAAGTGAAGACACGTTTACTTTTCATATTTCATGACAGTTGGCTGAGACGGCCAAAACATGCGCTCGTGGAAACTTTTTTCAAAATCCACTTTGGGCTTGTAAGATGTTGTAAAGTGACTTTCTGTCACAATGCAGTACATGCACCTCAACACCCAACTTCATGAACACCACATCAGAGTGAATGATGCGACTGAACCGCGTGCGCTGGAGCCACCAGTGAGCGGCCAGTAGCTCATTGAGGCCCTTTGTGTTGTATGCGCTTGGTTTCAAGCTTCTAAGACCTTCCAATTTCAAGCTATGAAGGAAAAGTGAAGACACGTTTACTTTTCATATTTCATGACAGTTGGCTGAGACGGCCAAAACATGCGCTCGTGGAAACTTTTTTCAAAATCCACTTTGGGCTTGTAAGATGTTGTAAAGTGACTTTCTGTCACAATGCAGTACATGCACCTCAACACCCAACTTCATGAACACCACATCAGAGTGAATGATGCGACTGAACCGCGTGCGCTGGAGCCACCAGTGAGCGGCCAGTAGCTCATTGAGGCCCTTTGTGTTGTATGCGCTTGGTTTCAAGCTTCTAAGACCTTCCAATTTCAAGCTATGAAGGAAAAGTGAAGACACGTTTACTTTTCATATTTCATGACAGTTGGCTGAGACGGCCAAAACATGCGCTCGTGGAAACTTTTTTCAAAATCCACTTTGGGCTTGTAAGATGTTGTAAAGTGACTTTCTGTCACAATGCAGTACATGCACCTCAACACCCAACTTCATGAACACCACATCAGAGTGAATGATGCGACTGAACCGCGTGCGCTGGAGCCACCAGTGAGCGGCCAGTAGCTCATTGAGGCCCTTTGTGTTGTATGCGCTTGGTTTCAAGCTTCTAAGACCTTCCAATTTCAAGCTATGAAGGAAAAGTGAAGACACGTTTACTTTTCATATTTCATGACAGTTGGCTGAGACGGCCAAAACATGCGCTCGTGGAAACTTTTTTCAAAATCCACTTTGGGCTTGTAAGATGTTGTAAAGTGACTTTCTGTCACAATGCAGTACATGCACCTCAACACCCAACTTCATGAACACCACATCAGAGTGAATGATGCGACTGAACCGCGTGCGCTGGAGCCACCAGTGAGCGGCCAGTAGCTCATTGAGGCCCTTTGTGTTGTATGCGCTTGGTTTCAAGCTTCTAAGACCTTCCAATTTCAAGCTATGAAGGAAAAGTGAAGACACGTTTACTTTTCATATTTCATGACAGTTGGCTGAGACGGCCAAAACATGCGCTCGTGGAAACTTTTTTCAAAATCCACTTTGGGCTTGTAAGATGTTGTAAAGTGACTTTCTGTCACAATGCAGTACATGCACCTCAACACCCAACTTCATGAACACCACATCAGAGTGAATGATGCGACTGAACCGCGTGCGCTGGAGCCACCAGTGAGCGGCCAGTAGCTCATTGAGGCCCTTTGTGTTGTATGCGCTTGGTTTCAAGCTTCTAAGACCTTCCAATTTCAAGCTATGAAGGAAAAGTGAAGACACGTTTACTTTTCATATTTCATGACAGTTGGCTGAGACGGCCAAAACATGCGCTCGTGGAAACTTTTTTCAAAATCCACTTTGGGCTTGTAAGATGTTGTAAAGTGACTTTCTGTCACAATGCAGTACATGCACCTCAACACCCAACTTCATGAACACCACATCAGAGTGAATGATGCGACTGAACCGCGTGCGCTGGAGCCACCAGTGAGCGGCCAGTAGCTCATTGAGGCCCTTTGTGTTGTATGCGCTTGGTTTCAAGCTTCTAAGACCTTCCAATTTCAAGCTATGAAGGAAAAGTGAAGACACGTTTACTTTTCATATTTCATGACAGTTGGCTGAGACGGCCAAAACATGCGCTCGTGGAAACTTTTTTCAAAATCCACTTTGGGCTTGTAAGATGTTGTAAAGTGACTTTC
The DNA here is from genome assembly GCF_963854185.1 of Sardina pilchardus. NCBI lineage: Eukaryota > Metazoa > Chordata > Actinopteri > Clupeiformes > Clupeidae > Sardina > Sardina pilchardus. Next base: position 26,318 of record NW_026910791.1, on the reverse strand, counting down.
TGTCACAATGCAGTACATGCACCTCAACACCCAACTTCATGAACACCACATCAGAGTGAATGATGCGACTGAACCGCGTGCGCTGGAGCCACCAGTGAGCGGCCAGTAGCTCATTGAGGCCCTTTGTGTTGTATGCGCTTGGTTTCAAGCTTCTAAGACCTTCCAATTTCAAGCTATGAAGGAAAAGTGAAGACACGTTTACTTTTCATATTTCATGACAGTTGGCTGAGACGGCCAAAACATGCGCTCGTGGAAACTTTTTTCAAAATCCACTTTGGGCTTGTAAGATGTTGTAAAGTGACTTTCTGTCACAATGCAGTACATGCACCTCAACACCCAACTTCATGAACACCACATCAGAGTGAATGATGCGACTGAACCGCGTGCGCTGGAGCCACCAGTGAGCGGCCAGTAGCTCATTGAGGCCCTTTGTGTTGTATGCGCTTGGTTTCAAGCTTCTAAGACCTTCCAATTTCAAGCTATGAAGGAAAAGTGAAGACACGTTTACTTTTCATATTTCATGACAGTTGGCTGAGACGGCCAAAACATGCGCTCGTGGAAACTTTTTTCAAAATCCACTTTGGGCTTGTAAGATGTTGTAAAGTGACTTTCTGTCACAATGCAGTACATGCACCTCAACACCCAACTTCATGAACACCACATCAGAGTGAATGATGCGACTGAACCGCGTGCGCTGGAGCCACCAGTGAGCGGCCAGTAGCTCATTGAGGCCCTTTGTGTTGTATGCGCTTGGTTTCAAGCTTCTAAGACCTTCCAATTTCAAGCTATGAAGGAAAAGTGAAGACACGTTTACTTTTCATATTTCATGACAGTTGGCTGAGACGGCCAAAACATGCGCTCGTGGAAACTTTTTTCAAAATCCACTTTGGGCTTGTAAGATGTTGTAAAGTGACTTTCTGTCACAATGCAGTACATGCACCTCAACACCCAACTTCATGAACACCACATCAGAGTGAATGATGCGACTGAACCGCGTGCGCTGGAGCCACCAGTGAGCGGCCAGTAGCTCATTGAGGCCCTTTGTGTTGTATGCGCTTGGTTTCAAGCTTCTAAGACCTTCCAATTTCAAGCTATGAAGGAAAAGTGAAGACACGTTTACTTTTCATATTTCATGACAGTTGGCTGAGACGGCCAAAACATGCGCTCGTGGAAACTTTTTTCAAAATCCACTTTGGGCTTGTAAGATGTTGTAAAGTGACTTTCTGTCACAATGCAGTACATGCACCTCAACACCCAACTTCATGAACACCACATCAGAGTGAATGATGCGACTGAACCGCGTGCGCTGGAGCCACCAGTGAGCGGCCAGTAGCTCATTGAGGCCCTTTGTGTTGTATGCGCTTGGTTTCAAGCTTCTAAGACCTTCCAATTTCAAGCTATGAAGGAAAAGTGAAGACACGTTTACTTTTCATATTTCATGACAGTTGGCTGAGACGGCCAAAACATGCGCTCGTGGAAACTTTTTTCAAAATCCACTTTGGGCTTGTAAGATGTTGTAAAGTGACTTTCTGTCACAATGCAGTACATGCACCTCAACACCCAACTTCATGAACACCACATCAGAGTGAATGATGCGACTGAACCGCGTGCGCTGGAGCCACCAGTGAGCGGCCAGTAGCTCATTGAGGCCCTTTGTGTTGTATGCGCTTGGTTTCAAGCTTCTAAGACCTTCCAATTTCAAGCTATGAAGGAAAAGTGAAGACACGTTTACTTTTCATATTTCATGACAGTTGGCTGAGACGGCCAAAACATGCGCTCGTGGAAACTTTTTTCAAAATCCACTTTGGGCTTGTAAGATGTTGTAAAGTGACTTTCTGTCACAATGCAGTACATGCACCTCAACACCCAACTTCATGAACACCACATCAGAGTGAATGATGCGACTGAACCGCGTGCGCTGGAGCCACCAGTGAGCGGCCAGTAGCTCATTGAGGCCCTTTGTGTTGTATGCGCTTGGTTTCAAGCTTCTAAGACCTTCCAATTTCAAGCTATGAAGGAAAAGTGAAGACACGTTTACTTTTCATATTTCATGACAGTTGGCTGAGACGGCCAAAACATGCGCTCGTGGAAACTTTTTTCAAAATCCACTTTGGGCTTGTAAGATGTTGTAAAGTGACTTTCTGTCACAATGCAGTACATGCACCTCAACACCCAACTTCATGAACACCACATCAGAGTGAATGATGCGACTGAACCGCGTGCGCTGGAGCCACCAGTGAGCGGCCAGTAGCTCATTGAGGCCCTTTGTGTTGTATGCGCTTGGTTTCAAGCTTCTAAGACCTTCCAATTTCAAGCTATGAAGGAAAAGTGAAGACACGTTTACTTTTCATATTTCATGACAGTTGGCTGAGACGGCCAAAACATGCGCTCGTGGAAACTTTTTTCAAAATCCACTTTGGGCTTGTAAGATGTTGTAAAGTGACTTTCTGTCACAATGCAGTACATGCACCTCAACACCCAACTTCATGAACACCACATCAGAGTGAATGATGCGACTGAACCGCGTGCGCTGGAGCCACCAGTGAGCGGCCAGTAGCTCATTGAGGCCCTTTGTGTTGTATGCGCTTGGTTTCAAGCTTCTAAGACCTTCCAATTTCAAGCTATGAAGGAAAAGTGAAGACACGTTTACTTTTCATATTTCATGACAGTTGGCTGAGACGGCCAAAACATGCGCTCGTGGAAACTTTTTTCAAAATCCACTTTGGGCTTGTAAGATGTTGTAAAGTGACTTTCTGTCACAATGCAGTACATGCACCTCAACACCCAACTTCATGAACACCACATCAGAGTGAATGATGCGACTGAACCGCGTGCGCTGGAGCCACCAGTGAGCGGCCAGTAGCTCATTGAGGCCCTTTGTGTTGTATGCGCTTGGTTTCAAGCTTCTAAGACCTTCCAATTTCAAGCTATGAAGGAAAAGTGAAGACACGTTTACTTTTCATATTTCATGACAGTTGGCTGAGACGGCCAAAACATGCGCTCGTGGAAACTTTTTTCAAAATCCACTTTGGGCTTGTAAGATGTTGTAAAGTGACTTTCTGTCACAATGCAGTACATGCACCTCAACACCCAACTTCATGAACACCACATCAGAGTGAATGATGCGACTGAACCGCGTGCGCTGGAGCCACCAGTGAGCGGCCAGTAGCTCATTGAGGCCCTTTGTGTTGTATGCGCTTGGTTTCAAGCTTCTAAGACCTTCCAATTTCAAGCTATGAAGGAAAAGTGAAGACACGTTTACTTTTCATATTTCATGACAGTTGGCTGAGACGGCCAAAACATGCGCTCGTGGAAACTTTTTTCAAAATCCACTTTGGGCTTGTAAGATGTTGTAAAGTGACTTTCTGTCACAATGCAGTACATGCACCTCAACACCCAACTTCATGAACACCACATCAGAGTGAATGATGCGACTGAACCGCGTGCGCTGGAGCCACCAGTGAGCGGCCAGTAGCTCATTGAGGCCCTTTGTGTTGTATGCGCTTGGTTTCAAGCTTCTAAGACCTTCCAATTTCAAGCTATGAAGGAAAAGTGAAGACACGTTTACTTTTCATATTTCATGACAGTTGGCTGAGACGGCCAAAACATGCGCTCGTGGAAACTTTTTTCAAAATCCACTTTGGGCTTGTAAGATGTTGTAAAGTGACTTTCTGTCACAATGCAGTACATGCACCTCAACACCCAACTTCATGAACACCACATCAGAGTGAATGATGCGACTGAACCGCGTGCGCTGGAGCCACCAGTGAGCGGCCAGTAGCTCATTGAGGCCCTTTGTGTTGTATGCGCTTGGTTTCAAGCTTCTAAGACCTTCCAATTTCAAGCTATGAAGGAAAAGTGAAGACACGTTTACTTTTCATATTTCATGACAGTTGGCTGAGACGGCCAAAACATGCGCTCGTGGAAACTTTTTTCAAAATCCACTTTGGGCTTGTAAGATGTTGTAAAGTGACTTTCTGTCACAATGCAGTACATGCACCTCAACACCCAACTTCATGAACACCACATCAGAGTGAATGATGCGACTGAACCGCGTGCGCTGGAGCCACCAGTGAGCGGCCAGTAGCTCATTGAGGCCCTTTGTGTTGTATGCGCTTGGTTTCAAGCTTCTAAGACCTTCCAATTTCAAGCTATGAAGGAAAAGTGAAGACACGTTTACTTTTCATATTTCATGACAGTTGGCTGAGACGGCCAAAACATGCGCTCGTGGAAACTTTTTTCAAAATCCACTTTGGGCTTGTAAGATGTTGTAAAGTGACTTTCTGTCACAATGCAGTACATGCACCTCAACACCCAACTTCATGAACACCACATCAGAGTGAATGATGCGACTGAACCGCGTGCGCTGGAGCCACCAGTGAGCGGCCAGTAGCTCATTGAGGCCCTTTGTGTTGTATGCGCTTGGTTTCAAGCTTCTAAGACCTTCCAATTTCAAGCTATGAAGGAAAAGTGAAGACACGTTTACTTTTCATATTTCATGACAGTTGGCTGAGACGGCCAAAACATGCGCTCGTGGAAACTTTTTTCAAAATCCACTTTGGGCTTGTAAGATGTTGTAAAGTGACTTTCTGTCACAATGCAGTACATGCACCTCAACACCCAACTTCATGAACACCACATCAGAGTGAATGATGCGACTGAACCGCGTGCGCTGGAGCCACCAGTGAGCGGCCAGTAGCTCATTGAGGCCCTTTGTGTTGTATGCGCTTGGTTTCAAGCTTCTAAGACCTTCCAATTTCAAGCTATGAAGGAAAAGTGAAGACACGTTTACTTTTCATATTTCATGACAGTTGGCTGAGACGGCCAAAACATGCGCTCGTGGAAACTTTTTTCAAAATCCACTTTGGGCTTGTAAGATGTTGTAAAGTGACTTTCTGTCACAATGCAGTACATGCACCTCAACACCCAACTTCATGAACACCACATCAGAGTGAATGATGCGACTGAACCGCGTGCGCTGGAGCCACCAGTGAGCGGCCAGTAGCTCATTGAGGCCCTTTGTGTTGTATGCGCTTGGTTTCAAGCTTCTAAGACCTTCCAATTTCAAGCTATGAAGGAAAAGTGAAGACACGTTTACTTTTCATATTTCATGACAGTTGGCTGAGACGGCCAAAACATGCGCTCGTGGAAACTTTTTTCAAAATCCACTTTGGGCTTGTAAGATGTTGTAAAGTGACTTTCTGTCACAATGCAGTACATGCACCTCAACACCCAACTTCATGAACACCACATCAGAGTGAATGATGCGACTGAACCGCGTGCGCTGGAGCCACCAGTGAGCGGCCAGTAGCTCATTGAGGCCCTTTGTGTTGTATGCGCTTGGTTTCAAGCTTCTAAGACCTTCCAATTTCAAGCTATGAAGGAAAAGTGAAGACACGTTTACTTTTCATATTTCATGACAGTTGGCTGAGACGGCCAAAACATGCGCTCGTGGAAACTTTTTTCAAAATCCACTTTGGGCTTGTAAGATGTTGTAAAGTGACTTTCTGTCACAATGCAGTACATGCACCTCAACACCCAACTTCAAGAACACCACATCAGAGTGAATGATGCGACTGAACCGCGTGCGCTGGAGCCACCAGTGAGCGGCCAGTAGCTCATTGAGGCCCTTTGTGTTGTATGCGCTTGGTTTCAAGCTTCTAAGACCTTCCAATTTCAAGCTATGAAGGAAAAGTGAAGACACGTTTACTTTTCATATTTCATGACAGTTGGCTGAGACGGCCAAAACATGCGCTCGTGGAAACTTTTTTCAAAATCCACTTTGGGCTTGTAAGATGTTGTAAAGTGACTTTCTGTCACAATGCAGTACATGCACCTCAACACCCAACTTCATGAACACCACATCAGAGTGAATGATGCGACTGAACCGCGTGCGCTGGAGCCACCAGTGAGCGGCCAGTAGCTCATTGAGGCCCTTTGTGTTGTATGCGCTTGGTTTCAAGCTTCTAAGACCTTCCAATTTCAAGCTATGAAGGAAAAGTGAAGACACGTTTACTTTTCATATTTCATGACAGTTGGCTGAGACGGCCAAAACATGCGCTCGTGGAAACTTTTTTCAAAATCCACTTTGGGCTTGTAAGATGTTGTAAAGTGACTTTCTGTCACAATGCAGTACATGCACCTCAACACCCAACTTCAAGAACACCACATCAGAGTGAATGATGCGACTGAACCGCGTGCGCTGGAGCCACCAGTGAGCGGCCAGTAGCTCATTGAGGCCCTTTGTGTTGTATGCGCTTGGTTTCAAGCTTCTAAGACCTTCCAATTTCAAGCTATGAAGGAAAAGTGAAGACACGTTTACTTTTCATATTTCATGACAGTTGGCTGAGACGGCCAAAACATGCGCTCGTGGAAACTTTTTTCAAAATCCACTTTGGGCTTGTAAGATGTTGTAAAGTGACTTTCTGTCACAATGCAGTACATGCACCTCAACACCCAACTTCATGAACACCACATCAGAGTGAATGATGCGACTGAACCGCGTGCGCTGGAGCCACCAGTGAGCGGCCAGTAGCTCATTGAGGCCCTTTGTGTTGTATGCGCTTGGTTTCAAGCTTCTAAGACCTTCCAATTTCAAGCTATGAAGGAAAAGTGAAGACACGTTTACTTTTCATATTTCATGACAGTTGGCTGAGACGGCCAAAACATGCGCTCGTGGAAACTTTTTTCAAAATCCACTTTGGGCTTGTAAGATGTAAAGTGACTTTCTGTCACAATGCAGTACATGCACCTCAACACCCAACTTCATGAACACCACATCAGAGTGAATGATGCGACTGAACCGCGTGCGCTGGAGCCACCAGTGAGCGGCCAGTAGCTCATTGAGGCCCTTTGTGTTGTATGCGCTTGGTTTCAAGCTTCTAAGACCTTCCAATTTCAAGCTATGAAGGAAAAGTGAAGACACGTTTACTTTTCATATTTCATGACAGTTGGCTGAGACGGCCAAAACATGCGCTCGTGGAAACTTTTTTCAAAATCCACTTTGGGCTTGTAAGATGTTGTAAAGTGACTTTCTGTCACAATGCAGTACATGCACCTCAACACCCAACTTCAAGAACACCACATCAGAGTGAATGATGCGACTGAACCGCGTGCGCTGGAGCCACCAGTGAGCGGCCAGTAGCTCATTGAGGCCCTTTGTGTTGTATGCGCTTGGTTTCAAGCTTCTAAGACCTTCCAATTTCAAGCTATGAAGGAAAAGTGAAGACACGTTTACTTTTCATATTTCATGACAGTTGGCTGAGACGGCCAAAACATGCGCTCGTGGAAACTTTTTTCAAAATCCACTTTGGGCTTGTAAGATGTTGTAAAGTGACTTTCTGTCACAATGCAGTACATGCACCTCAACACCCAACTTCATGAACACCACATCAGAGTGAATGATGCGACTGAACCGCGTGCGCTGGAGCCACCAGTGAGCGGCCAGTAGCTCATTGAGGCCCTTTGTGTTGTATGCGCTTGGTTTCAAGCTTCTAAGACCTTCCAATTTCAAGCTATGAAGGAAAAGTGAAGACACGTTTACTTTTCATATTTCATGACAGTTGGCTGAGACGGCCAAAACATGCGCTCGTGGAAACTTTTTTCAAAATCCACTTTGGGCTTGTAAGATGTTGTAAAGTGACTTTCTGTCACAATGCAGTACATGCACCTCAACACCCAACTTCATGAACACCACATCAGAGTGAATGATGCGACTGAACCGCGTGCGCTGGAGCCACCAGTGAGCGGCCAGTAGCTCATTGAGGCCCTTTGTGTTGTATGCGCTTGGTTTCAAGCTTCTAAGACCTTCCAATTTCAAGCTATGAAGGAAAAGTGAAGACACGTTTACTTTTCATATTTCATGACAGTTGGCTGAGACGGCCAAAACATGCGCTCGTGGAAACTTTTTTCAAAATCCACTTTGGGCTTGTAAGATGTTGTAAAGTGACTTTCTGTCACAATGCAGTACATGCACCTCAACACCCAACTTCATGAACACCACATCAGAGTGAATGATGCGACTGAACCGCGTGCGCTGGAGCCACCAGTGAGCGGCCAGTAGCTCATTGAGGCCCTTTGTGTTGTATGCGCTTGGTTTCAAGCTTCTAAGACCTTCCAATTTCAAGCTATGAAGGAAAAGTGAAGACACGTTTACTTTTCATATTTCATGACAGTTGGCTGAGACGGCCAAAACATGCGCTCGTGGAAACTTTTTTCAAAATCCACTTTGGGCTTGTAAGATGTTGTAAAGTGACTTTCTGTCACAATGCAGTACATGCACCTCAACACCCAACTTCATGAACACCACATCAGAGTGAATGATGCGACTGAACCGCGTGCGCTGGAGCCACCAGTGAGCGGCCAGTAGCTCATTGAGGCCCTTTGTGTTGTATGCGCTTGGTTTCAAGCTTCTAAGACCTTCCAATTTCAAGCTATGAAGGAAAAGTGAAGACACGTTTACTTTTCATATTTCATGACAGTTGGCTGAGACGGCCAAAACATGCGCTCGTGGAAACTTTTTTCAAAATCCACTTTGGGCTTGTAAGATGTTGTAAAGTGACTTTCTGTCACAATGCAGTACATGCACCTCAACACCCAACTTCAAGAACACCACATCAGAGTGAATGATGCGACTGAACCGCGTGCGCTGGAGCCACCAGTGAGCGGCCAGTAGCTCATTGAGGCCCTTTGTGTTGTATGCGCTTGGTTTCAAGCTTCTAAGACCTTCCAATTTCAAGCTATGAAGGAAAAGTGAAGACACGTTTACTTTTCATATTTCATGACAGTTGGCTGAGACGGCCAAAACATGCGCTCGTGGAAACTTTTTTCAAAATCCACTTTGGGCTTGTAAGATGTTGTAAAGTGACTTTCTGTCACAATGCAGTACATGCACCTCAACACCCAACTTCATGAACACCACATCAGAGTGAATGATGCGACTGAACCGCGTGCGCTGGAGCCACCAGTGAGCGGCCAGTAGCTCATTGAGGCCCTTTGTGTTGTATGCGCTTGGTTTCAAGCTTCTAAGACCTTCCAATTTCAAGCTATGAAGGAAAAGTGAAGACACGTTTACTTTTCATATTTCATGACAGTTGGCTGAGACGGCCAAAACATGCGCTCGTGGAAACTTTTTTCAAAATCCACTTTGGGCTTGTAAGATGTTGTAAAGTGACTTTCTGTCACAATGCAGTACATGCACCTCAACACCCAACTTCATGAACACCACATCAGAGTGAATGATGCGACTGAACCGCGTGCGCTGGAGCCACCAGTGAGCGGCCAGTAGCTCATTGAGGCCCTTTGTGTTGTATGCGCTTGGTTTCAAGCTTCTAAGACCTTCCAATTTCAAGCTATGAAGGAAAAGTGAAGACACGTTTACTTTTCATATTTCATGACAGTTGGCTGAGACGGCCAAAACATGCGCTCGTGGAAACTTTTTTCAAAATCCACTTTGGGCTTGTAAGATGTTGTAAAGTGACTTTCTGTCACAATGCAGTACATGCACCTCAACACCCAACTTCAAGAACACCACATCAGAGTGAATGATGCGACTGAACCGCGTGCGCTGGAGCCACCAGTGAGCGGCCAGTAGCTCATTGAGGCCCTTTGTGTTGTATGCGCTTGGTTTCAAGCTTCTAAGACCTTCCAATTTCAAGCTATGAAGGAAAAGTGAAGACACGTTTACTTTTCATATTTCATGACAGTTGGCTGAGACGGCCAAAACATGCGCTCGTGGAAACTTTTTTCAAAATCCACTTTGGGCTTGTAAGATGTTGTAAAGTGACTTTCTGTCACAATGCAGTACATGCACCTCAACACCCAACTTCATGAACACCACATCAGAGTGAATGATGCGACTGAACCGCGTGCGCTGGAGCCACCAGTGAGCGGCCAGTAGCTCATTGAGGCCCTTTGTGTTGTATGCGCTTGGTTTCAAGCTTCTAAGACCTTCCAATTTCAAGCTATGAAGGAAAAGTGAAGACACGTTTACTTTTCATATTTCATGACAGTTGGCTGAGACGGCCAAAACATGCGCTCGTGGAAACTTTTTTCAAAATCCACTTTGGGCTTGTAAGATGTTGTAAAGTGACTTTCTGTCACAATGCAGTACATGCACCTCAACACCCAACTTCAAGAACACCACATCAGAGTGAATGATGCGACTGAACCGCGTGCGCTGGAGCCACCAGTGAGCGGCCAGTAGCTCATTGAGGCCCTTTGTGTTGTATGCGCTTGGTTTCAAGCTTCTAAGACCTTCCAATTTCAAGCTATGAAGGAAAAGTGAAGACACGTTTACTTTTCATATTTCATGACAGTTGGCTGAGACGGCCAAAACATGCGCTCGTGGAAACTTTTTTCAAAATCCACTTTGGGCTTGTAAGATGTTGTAAAGTGACTTTCTGTCACAATGCAGTACATGCACCTCAACACCCAACTTCATGAACACCACATCAGAGTGAATGATGCGACTGAACCGCGTGCGCTGGAGCCACCAGTGAGCGGCCAGTAGCTCATTGAGGCCCTTTGTGTTGTATGCGCTTGGTTTCAAGCTTCTAAGACCTTCCAATTTCAAGCTATGAAGGAAAAGTGAAGACACGTTTACTTTTCATATTTCATGACAGTTGGCTGAGACGGCCAAAACATGCGCTCGTGGAAACTTTTTTCAAAATCCACTTTGGGCTTGTAAGATGTTGTAAAGTGACTTTCTGTCACAATGCAGTACATGCACCTCAACACCCAACTTCATGAACACCACATCAGAGTGAATGATGCGACTGAACCGCGTGCGCTGGAGCCACCAGTGAGCGGCCAGTAGCTCATTGAGGCCCTTTGTGTTGTATGCGCTTGGTTTCAAGCTTCTAAGACCTTCCAATTTCAAGCTATGAAGGAAAAGTGAAGACACGTTTACTTTTCATATTTCATGACAGTTGGCTGAGACGGCCAAAACATGCGCTCGTGGAAACTTTTTTCAAAATCCACTTTGGGCTTGTAAGATGTTGTAAAGTGACTTTCTGTCACAATGCAGTACATGCACCTCAACACCCAACTTCATGAACACCACATCAGAGTGAATGATGCGACTGAACCGCGTGCGCTGGAGCCACCAGTGAGCGGCCAGTAGCTCATTGAGGCCCTTTGTGTTGTATGCGCTTGGTTTCAAGATTCTAAGACCTTCCAATTTCAAGCTATGAAGGAAAAGTGAAGACACGTTTACTTTTCATATTTCATGACAGTTGGCTGAGACGGCCAAAACATGCGCTCGTGGAAACTTTTTTCAAAATCCACTTTGGGCTTGTAAGATGTTGTAAAGTGACTTTCTGTCACAATGCAGTACATGCACCTCAACACCCAACTTCATGAACACCACATCAGAGTGAATGATGCGACTGAACCGCGTGCGCTGGAGCCACCAGTGAGCGGCCAGTAGCTCATTGAGGCCCTTTGTGTTGTATGCGCTTGGTTTCAAGCTTCTAAGACCTTCCAATTTCAAGCTATGAAGGAAAAGTGAAGACACGTTTACTTTTCATATTTCATGACAGTTGGCTGAGACGGCCAAAACATGCGCTCGTGGAAACTTTTTTCAAAATCCACTTTGGGCTTGTAAGATGTTGTAAAGTGACTTTCTGTCACAATGCAGTACATGCACCTCAACACCCAACTTCATGAACACCACATCAGAGTGAATGATGCGACTGAACCGCGTGCGCTGGAGCCACCAGTGAGCGGCCAGTAGCTCATTGAGGCCCTTTGTGTTGTATGCGCTTGGTTTCAAGCTTCTAAGACCTTCCAATTTCAAGCTATGAAGGAAAAGTGAAGACACGTTTACTTTTCATATTTCATGACAGTTGGCTGAGACGGCCAAAACATGCGCTCGTGGAAACTTTTTTCAAAATCCACTTTGGGCTTGTAAGATGTTGTAAAGTGACTTTCTGTCACAATGCAGTACATGCACCTCAACACCCAACTTCAAGAACACCACATCAGAGTGAATGATGCGACTGAACCGCGTGCGCTGGAGCCACCAGTGAGCGGCCAGTAGCTCATTGAGGCCCTTTGTGTTGTATGCGCTTGGTTTCAAGCTTCTAAGACCTTCCAATTTCAAGCTATGAAGGAAAAGTGAAGACACGTTTACTTTTCATATTTCATGACAGTTGGCTGAGACGGCCAAAACATGCGCTCGTGGAAACTTTTTTCAAAATCCACTTTGGGCTTGTAAGATGTTGTAAAGTGACTTTCTGTCACAATGCAGTACATGCACCTCAACACCCAACTTCATGAACACCACATCAGAGTGAATGATGCGACTGAACCGCGTGCGCTGGAGCCACCAGTGAGCGGCCAGTAGCTCATTGAGGCCCTTTGTGTTGTATGCGCTTGGTTTCAAGCTTCTAAGACCTTCCAATTTCAAGCTATGAAGGAAAAGTGAAGACACGTTTACTTTTCATATTTCATGACAGTTGGCTGAGACGGCCAAAACATGCGCTCGTGGAAACTTTTTTCAAAATCCACTTTGGGCTTGTAAGATGTTGTAAAGTGACTTTCTGTCACAATGCAGTACATGCACCTCAACACCCAACTTCATGAACACCACATCAGAGTGAATGATGCGACTGAACCGCGTGCGCTGGAGCCACCAGTGAGCGGCCAGTAGCTCATTGAGGCCCTTTGTGTTGTATGCGCTTGGTTTCAAGCTTCTAAGACCTTCCAATTTCAAGCTATGAAGGAAAAGTGAAGACACGTTTACTTTTCATATTTCATGACAGTTGGCTGAGACGGCCAAAACATGCGCTCGTGGAAACTTTTTTCAAAATCCACTTTGGGCTTGTAAGATGTTGTAAAGTGACTTTCTGTCACAATGCAGTACATGCACCTCAACACCCAACTTCATGAACACCACATCAGAGTGAATGATGCGACTGAACCGCGTGCGCTGGAGCCACCAGTGAGCGGCCAGTAGCTCATTGAGGCCCTTTGTGTTGTATGCGCTTGGTTTCAAGCTTCTAAGACCTTCCAATTTCAAGCTATGAAGGAAAAGTGAAGACACGTTTACTTTTCATATTTCATGACAGTTGGCTGAGACGGCCAAAACATGCGCTCGTGGAAACTTTTTTCAAAATCCACTTTGGGCTTGTAAGATGTTGTAAAGTGACTTTCTGTCACAATGCAGTACATGCACCTCAACACCCAACTTCATGAACACCACATCAGAGTGAATGATGCGACTGAACCGCGTGCGCTGGAGCCACCAGTGAGCGGCCAGTAGCTCATTGAGGCCCTTTGTGTTGTATGCGCTTGGTTTCAAGCTTCTAAGACCTTCCAATTTCAAGCTATGAAGGAAAAGTGAAGACACGTTTACTTTTCATATTTCATGACAGTTGGCTGAGACGGCCAAAACATGCGCTCGTGGAAACTTTTTTCAAAATCCACTTTGGGCTTGTAAGATGTTGTAAAGTGACTTTCTGTCACAATGCAGTACATGCACCTCAACACCCAACTTCATGAACACCACATCAGAGTGAATGATGCGACTGAACCGCGTGCGCTGGAGCCACCAGTGAGCGGCCAGTAGCTCATTGAGGCCCTTTGTGTTGTATGCGCTTGGTTTCAAGCTTCTAAGACCTTCCAATTTCAAGCTATGAAGGAAAAGTGAAGACACGTTTACTTTTCATATTTCATGACAGTTGGCTGAGACGGCCAAAACATGCGCTCGTGGAAACTTTTTTCAAAATCCACTTTGGGCTTGTAAGATGTTGTAAAGTGACTTTCTGTCACAATGCAGTACATGCACCTCAACACCCAACTTCAAGAACACCACATCAGAGTGAATGATGCGACTGAACCGCGTGCGCTGGAGCCACCAGTGAGCGGCCAGTAGCTCATTGAGGCCCTTTGTGTTGTATGCGCTTGGTTTCAAGCTTCTAAGACCTTCCAATTTCAAGCTATGAAGGAAAAGTGAAGACACGTTTACTTTTCATATTTCATGACAGTTGGCTGAGACGGCCAAAACATGCGCTCGTGGAAACTTTTTTCAAAATCCACTTTGGGCTTGTAAGATGTTGTAAAGTGACTTTCTGTCACAATGCAGTACATGCACCTCAACACCCAACTTCAAGAACACCACATCAGAGTGAATGATGCGACTGAACCGCGTGCGCTGGAGCCACCAGTGAGCGGCCAGTAGCTCATTGAGGCCCTTTGTGTTGTATGCGCTTGGTTTCAAGCTTCTAAGACCTTCCAATTTCAAGCTATGAAGGAAAAGTGAAGACACGTTTACTTTTCATATTTCATGACAGTTGGCTGAGACGGCCAAAACATGCGCTCGTGGAAACTTTTTTCAAAATCCACTTTGGGCTTGTAAGATGTTGTAAAGTGACTTTCTGTCACAATGCAGTACATGCACCTCAACACCCAACTTCATGAACACCACATCAGAGTGAATGATGCGACTGAACCGCGTGCGCTGGAGCCACCAGTGAGCGGCCAGTAGCTCATTGAGGCCCTTTGTGTTGTATGCGCTTGGTTTCAAGCTTCTAAGACCTTCCAATTTCAAGCTATGAAGGAAAAGTGAAGACACGTTTACTTTTCATATTTCATGACAGTTGGCTGAGACGGCCAAAACATGCGCTCGTGGAAACTTTTTTCAAAATCCACTTTGGGCTTGTAAGATGTTGTAAAGTGACTTTCTGTCACAATGCAGTACATGCACCTCAACACCCAACTTCATGAACACCACATCAGAGTGAATGATGCGACTGAACCGCGTGCGCTGGAGCCACCAGTGAGCGGCCAGTAGCTCATTGAGGCCCTTTGTGTTGTATGCGCTTGGTTTCAAGCTTCTAAGACCTTCCAATTTCAAGCTATGAAGGAAAAGTGAAGACACGTTTACTTTTCATATTTCATGACAGTTGGCTGAGACGGCCAAAACATGCGCTCGTGGAAACTTTTTTCAAAATCCACTTTGGGCTTGTAAGATGTTGTAAAGTGACTTTCTGTCACAATGCAGTACATGCACCTCAACACCCAACTTCAAGAACACCACATCAGAGTGAATGATGCGACTGAACCGCGTGCGCTGGAGCCACCAGTGAGCGGCCAGTAGCTCATTGAGGCCCTTTGTGTTGTATGCGCTTGGTTTCAAGCTTCTAAGACCTTCCAATTTCAAGCTATGAAGGAAAAGTGAAGACACGTTTACTTTTCATATTTCATGACAGTTGGCTGAGACGGCCAAAACATGCGCTCGTGGAAACTTTTTTCAAAATCCACTTTGGGCTTGTAAGATGTTGTAAAGTGACTTTCTGTCACAATGCAGTACATGCACCTCAACACCCAACTTCATGAACACCACATCAGAGTGAATGATGCGACTGAACCGCGTGCGCTGGAGCCACCAGTGAGCGGCCAGTAGCTCATTGAGGCCCTTTGTGTTGTATGCGCTTGGTTTCAAGCTTCTAAGACCTTCCAATTTCAAGCTATGAAGGAAAAGTGAAGACACGTTTACTTTTCATATTTCATGACAGTTGGCTGAGACGGCCAAAACATGCGCTCGTGGAAACTTTTTTCAAAATCCACTTTGGGCTTGTAAGATGTTGTAAAGTGACTTTCTGTCACAATGCAGTACATGCACCTCAACACCCAACTTCATGAACACCACATCAGAGTGAATGATGCGACTGAACCGCGTGCGCTGGAGCCACCAGTGAGCGGCCAGTAGCTCATTGAGGCCCTTTGTGTTGTATGCGCTTTTGGTTTCAAGCTTCTAAGACCTTCCAATTTCAAGCTATGAAGGAAAAGTGAAGACACGTTTACTTTTCATATTTCATGACAGTTGGCTGAGACGGCCAAAACATGCGCTCGTGGAAACTTTTTTCAAAATCCACTTTGGGCTTGTAAGATGTTGTAAAGTGACTTTCTGTCACAATGCAGTACATGCACCTCAACACCCCAACTTCAAGAACACCACATCAGAGTGAATGATGCGACTGAACCGCGTGCGCTGGAGCCACCAGTGAGCGGCCAGTAGCTCATTGAGGCCCTTTGTGTTGTATGCGCTTGGTTTCAAGCTTCTAAGACCTTCCAATTTCAAGCTATGAAGGAAAAGTGAAGACACGTTTACTTTTCATATTTCATGACAGTTGGCTGAGACGGCCAAAACATGCGCTCGTGGAAACTTTTTTCAAAATCCACTTTGGGCTTGTAAGATGTTGTAAAGTGACTTTCTGTCACAATGCAGTACATGCACCTCAACACCCAACTTCATGAACACCACATCAGAGTGAATGATGCGACTGAACCGCGTGCGCTGGAGCCACCAGTGAGCGGCCAGTAGCTCATTGAGGCCCTTTGTGTTGTATGCGCTTGGTTTCAAGCTTCTAAGACCTTCCAATTTCAAGCTATGAAGGAAAAGTGAAGACACGTTTACTTTTCATATTTCATGACAGTTGGCTGAGACGGCCAAAACATGCGCTCGTGGAAACTTTTTTCAAAATCCACTTTGGGCTTGTAAGATGTTGTAAAGTGACTTTCTGTCACAATGCAGTACATGCACCTCAACACCCAACTTCATGAACACCACATCAGAGTGAATGATGCGACTGAACCGCGTGCGCTGGAGCCACCAGTGAGCGGCCAGTAGCTCATTGAGGCCCTTTGTGTTGTATGCGCTTGGTTTCAAGCTTCTAAGACCTTCCAATTTCAAGCTATGAAGGAAAAGTGAAGACACGTTTACTTTTCATATTTCATGACAGTTGGCTGAGACGGCCAAAACATGCGCTCGTGGAAACTTTTTTCAAAATCCACTTTGGGCTTGTAAGATGTTGTAAAGTGACTTTCTGTCACAATGCAGTACATGCACCTCAACACCCAACTTCATGAACACCACATCAGAGTGAATGATGCGACTGAACCGCGTGCGCTGGAGCCACCAGTGAGCGGCCAGTAGCTCATTGAGGCCCTTTGTGTTGTATGCGCTTGGTTTCAAGCTTCTAAGACCTTCCAATTTCAAGCTATGAAGGAAAAGTGAAGACACGTTTACTTTTCATATTTCATGACAGTTGGCTGAGACGGCCAAAACATGCGCTCGTGGAAACTTTTTTCAAAATCCACTTTGGGCTTGTAAGATGTTGTAAAGTGACTTTCTGTCACAATGCAGTACATGCACCTCAACACCCAACTTCATGAACACCACATCAGAGTGAATGATGCGACTGAACCGCGTGCGCTGGAGCCACCAGTGAGCGGCCAGTAGCTCATTGAGGCCCTTTGTGTTGTATGCGCTTGGTTTCAAGCTTCTAAGACCTTCCAATTTCAAGCTATGAAGGAAAAGTGAAGACACGTTTACTTTTCATATTTCATGACAGTTGGCTGAGACGGCCAAAACATGCGCTCGTGGAAACTTTTTTCAAAATCCACTTTGGGCTTGTAAGATGTTGTAAAGTGACTTTCTGTCACAATGCAGTACATGCACCTCAACACCCAACTTCATGAACACCACATCAGAGTGAATGATGCGACTGAACCGCGTGCGCTGGAGCCACCAGTGAGCGGCCAGTAGCTCATTGAGGCCCTTTGTGTTGTATGCGCTTGGTTTCAAGCTTCTAAGACCTTCCAATTTCAAGCTATGAAGGAAAAGTGAAGACACGTTTACTTTTCATATTTCATGACAGTTGGCTGAGACGGCCGAAAACATGCGCTCGTGGAAACTTTTTTCAAAATCCACTTTGGGCTTGTAAGATGTTGTAAAGTGACTTTCTGTCACAATGCAGTACATGCACCTCAACACCCAACTTCATGAACACCACATCAGAGTGAATGATGCGACTGAACCGCGTGCGCTGGAGCCACCAGTGAGCGGCCAGTAGCTCATTGAGGCCCTTTGTGTTGTATGCGCTTGGTTTCAAGCTTCTAAGACCTTCCAATTTCAAGCTATGAAGGAAAAGTGAAGACACGTTTACTTTTCATATTTCATGACAGTTGGCTGAGACGGCCAAAACATGCGCTCGTGGAAACTTTTTTCAAAATCCACTTTGGGCTTGTAAGATGTTGTAAAGTGACTTTCTGTCACAATGCAGTACATGCACCTCAACACCCAACTTCATGAACACCACATCAGAGTGAATGATGCGACTGAACCGCGTGCGCTGGAGCCACCAGTGAGCGGCCAGTAGCTCATTGAGGCCCTTTGTGTTGTATGCGCTTGGTTTCAAGCTTCTAAGACCTTCCAATTTCAAGCTATGAAGGAAAAGTGAAGACACGTTTACTTTTCATATTTCATGACAGTTGGCTGAGACGGCCAAAACATGCGCTCGTGGAAACTTTTTTCAAAATCCACTTTGGGCTTGTAAGATGTTGTAAAGTGACTTTCTGTCACAATGCAGTACATGCACCTCAACACCCAACTTCATGAACACCACATCAGAGTGAATGATGCGACTGAACCGCGTGCGCTGGAGCCACCAGTGAGCGGCCAGTAGCTCATTGAGGCCCTTTGTGTTGTATGCGCTTGGTTTCAAGCTTCTAAGACCTTCCAATTTCAAGCTATGAAGGAAAAGTGAAGACACGTTTACTTTTCATATTTCATGACAGTTGGCTGAGACGGCCAAAACATGCGCTCGTGGAAACTTTTTTCAAAATCCACTTTGGGCTTGTAAGATGTTGTAAAGTGACTTTCTGTCACAATGCAGTACATGCACCTCAACACCCAACTTCAATGAACACCACATCAGAGTGAATGATGCGACTGAACCGCGTGCGCTGGAGCCACCAGTGAGCGGCCAGTAGCTCATTGAGGCCCTTTGTGTTGTATGCGCTTGGTTTCAAGCTTCTAAGACCTTCCAATTTCAAGCTATGAAGGAAAAGTGAAGACACGTTTACTTTTCATATTTCATGACAGTTGGCTGAGACGGCCAAAACATGCGCTCGTGGAAACTTTTTTCAAAATCCACTTTGGGCTTGTAAGATGTTGTAAAGTGACTTTCTGTCACAATGCAGTACATGCACCTCAACACCCAACTTCAAGAACACCACATCAGAGTGAATGATGCGACTGAACCGCGTGCGCTGGAGCCACCAGTGAGCGGCCAGTAGCTCATTGAGGCCCTTTGTGTTGTATGCGCTTGGTTTCAAGCTTCTAAGACCTTCCAATTTCAAGCTATGAAGGAAAAGTGAAGACACGTTTACTTTTCATATTTCATGACAGTTGGCTGAGACGGCCAAAACATGCGCTCGTGGAAACTTTTTTCAAAATCCACTTTGGGCTTGTAAGATGTTGTAAAGTGACTTTCTGTCACAATGCAGTACATGCACCTCAACACCCAACTTCATGAACACCACATCAGAGTGAATGATGCGACTGAACCGCGTGCGCTGGAGCCACCAGTGAGCGGCCAGTAGCTCATTGAGGCCCTTTGTGTTGTATGCGCTTGGTTTCAAGCTTCTAAGACCTTCCAATTTCAAGCTATGAAGGAAAAGTGAAGACACGTTTACTTTTCATATTTCATGACAGTTGGCTGAGACGGCCAAAACATGCGCTCGTGGAAACTTTTTCAAAATCCACTTTGGGCTTGTAAGATGTTGTAAAGTGACTTTCTGTCACAATGCAGTACATGCACCTCAACACCCAACTTCATGAACACCACATCAGAGTGAATGATGCGACTGAACCGCGTGCGCTGGAGCCACCAGTGAGCGGCCAGTAGCTCATTGAGGCCCTTTGTGTTGTATGCGCTTGGTTTCAAGCTTCTAAGACCTTCCAATTTCAAGCTATGAAGGAAAAGTGAAGACACGTTTACTTTTCATATTTCATGACAGTTGGCTGAGACGGCCAAAACATGCGCTCGTGGAAACTTTTTTCAAAATCCCACTTTGGGCTTGTAAGATGTTGTAAAGTGACTTTCTGTCACAATGCATGCACCTCAACACCCAACTTCATGAACACCACATCAGAGTGAATGATGCGACTGAACCGCGTGCGCTGGAGCCACCAGTGAGCGGCCAGTAGCTCATTGAGGCCCTTTGTGTTGTATGCGCTTGGTTTCAAGCTTCTAAGACCTTCCAATTTCAAGCTATGAAGGAAAAGTGAAGACACGTTTACTTTTCATATTTCATGACAGTTGGCTGAGACGGCCAAAACATGCGCTCGTGGAAACTTTTTTCAAAATCCACTTTGGGCTTGTAAGATGTTGTA
Source organism: Sardina pilchardus (assembly GCF_963854185.1). NCBI lineage: Eukaryota > Metazoa > Chordata > Actinopteri > Clupeiformes > Clupeidae > Sardina > Sardina pilchardus. Next base: position 6,136 of record NW_026910791.1, on the reverse strand, counting down.
AAGTGACTTTCTGTCACAATGCAGTACATGCACCTCAACACCCAACTTCATGAACACCACATCAGAGTGAATGATGCGACTGAACCGCGTGCGCTGGAGCCACCAGTGAGCGGCCAGTAGCTCATTGAGGCCCTTTGTGTTGTATGCGCTTGGTTTCAAGCTTCTAAGACCTTCCAATTTCAAGCTATGAAGGAAAAGTGAAGACACGTTTACTTTTCATATTTCATGACAGTTGGCTGAGACGGCCAAAACATGCGCTCGTGGAAACTTTTTTCAAAATCCACTTTGGGCTTGTAAGATGTTGTAAAGTGACTTTCTGTCACAATGCAGTACATGCACCTCAACACCCAACTTCATGAACACCACATCAGAGTGAATGATGCGACTGAACCGCGTGCGCTGGAGCCACCAGTGAGCGGCCAGTAGCTCATTGAGGCCCTTTGTGTTGTATGCGCTTGGTTTCAAGCTTCTAAGACCTTCCAATTTCAAGCTATGAAGGAAAAGTGAAGACACGTTTACTTTTCATATTTCATGACAGTTGGCTGAGACGGCCAAAACATGCGCTCGTGGAAACTTTTTTCAAAATCCACTTTGGGCTTGTAAGATGTTGTAAAGTGACTTTCTGTCACAATGCAGTACATGCACCTCAACACCCAACTTCATGAACACCACATCAGAGTGAATGATGCGACTGAACCGCGTGCGCTGGAGCCACCAGTGAGCGGCCAGTAGCTCATTGAGGCCCTTTGTGTTGTATGCGCTTGGTTTCAAGCTTCTAAGACCTTCCAATTTCAAGCTATGAAGGAAAAGTGAAGACACGTTTACTTTTCATATTTCATGACAGTTGGCTGAGACGGCCAAAACATGCGCTCGTGGAAACTTTTTTCAAAATCCACTTTGGGCTTGTAAGATGTTGTAAAGTGACTTTCTGTCACAATGCAGTACATGCACCTCAACACCCAACTTCATGAACACCACATCAGAGTGAATGATGCGACTGAACCGCGTGCGCTGGAGCCACCAGTGAGCGGCCAGTAGCTCATTGAGGCCCTTTGTGTTGTATGCGCTTGGTTTCAAGCTTCTAAGACCTTCCAATTTCAAGCTATGAAGGAAAAGTGAAGACACGTTTACTTTTCATATTTCATGACAGTTGGCTGAGACGGCCAAAACATGCGCTCGTGGAAACTTTTTTCAAAATCCACTTTGGGCTTGTAAGATGTTGTAAAGTGACTTTCTGTCACAATGCAGTACATGCACCTCAACACCCAACTTCATGAACACCACATCAGAGTGAATGATGCGACTGAACCGCGTGCGCTGGAGCCACCAGTGAGCGGCCAGTAGCTCATTGAGGCCCTTTGTGTTGTATGCGCTTGGTTTCAAGCTTCTAAGACCTTCCAATTTCAAGCTATGAAGGAAAAGTGAAGACACGTTTACTTTTCATATTTCATGACAGTTGGCTGAGACGGCCAAAACATGCGCTCGTGGAAACTTTTTTCAAAATCCACTTTGGGCTTGTAAGATGTTGTAAAGTGACTTTCTGTCACAATGCAGTACATGCACCTCAACACCCAACTTCATGAACACCACATCAGAGTGAATGATGCGACTGAACCGCGTGCGCTGGAGCCACCAGTGAGCGGCCAGTAGCTCATTGAGGCCCTTTGTGTTGTATGCGCTTGGTTTCAAGCTTCTAAGACCTTCCAATTTCAAGCTATGAAGGAAAAGTGAAGACACGTTTACTTTTCATATTTCATGACAGTTGGCTGAGACGGCCAAAACATGCGCTCGTGGAAACTTTTTTCAAAATCCACTTTGGGCTTGTAAGATGTTGTAAAGTGACTTTCTGTCACAATGCAGTACATGCACCTCAACACCCAACTTCATGAACACCACATCAGAGTGAATGATGCGACTGAACCGCGTGCGCTGGAGCCACCAGTGAGCGGCCAGTAGCTCATTGAGGCCCTTTGTGTTGTATGCGCTTGGTTTCAAGCTTCTAAGACCTTCCAATTTCAAGCTATGAAGGAAAAGTGAAGACACGTTTACTTTTCATATTTCATGACAGTTGGCTGAGACGGCCAAAACATGCGCTCGTGGAAACTTTTTTCAAAATCCACTTTGGGCTTGTAAGATGTTGTAAAGTGACTTTCTGTCACAATGCAGTACATGCACCTCAACACCCAACTTCATGAACACCACATCAGAGTGAATGATGCGACTGAACCGCGTGCGCTGGAGCCACCAGTGAGCGGCCAGTAGCTCATTGAGGCCCTTTGTGTTGTATGCGCTTGGTTTCAAGCTTCTAAGACCTTCCAATTTCAAGCTATGAAGGAAAAGTGAAGACACGTTTACTTTTCATATTTCATGACAGTTGGCTGAGACGGCCAAAACATGCGCTCGTGGAAACTTTTTTCAAAATCCACTTTGGGCTTGTAAGATGTTGTAAAGTGACTTTCTGTCACAATGCAGTACATGCACCTCAACACCCAACTTCATGAACACCACATCAGAGTGAATGATGCGACTGAACCGCGTGCGCTGGAGCCACCAGTGAGCGGCCAGTAGCTCATTGAGGCCCTTTGTGTTGTATGCGCTTGGTTTCAAGCTTCTAAGACCTTCCAATTTCAAGCTATGAAGGAAAAGTGAAGACACGTTTACTTTTCATATTTCATGACAGTTGGCTGAGACGGCCAAAACATGCGCTCGTGGAAACTTTTTTCAAAATCCACTTTGGGCTTGTAAGATGTTGTAAAGTGACTTTCTGTCACAATGCAGTACATGCACCTCAACACCCAACTTCATGAACACCACATCAGAGTGAATGATGCGACTGAACCGCGTGCGCTGGAGCCACCAGTGAGCGGCCAGTAGCTCATTGAGGCCCTTTGTGTTGTATGCGCTTGGTTTCAAGCTTCTAAGACCTTCCAATTTCAAGCTATGAAGGAAAAGTGAAGACACGTTTACTTTTCATATTTCATGACAGTTGGCTGAGACGGCCAAAACATGCGCTCGTGGAAACTTTTTTCAAAATCCACTTTGGGCTTGTAAGATGTTGTAAAGTGACTTTCTGTCACAATGCAGTACATGCACCTCAACACCCAACTTCATGAACACCACATCAGAGTGAATGATGCGACTGAACCGCGTGCGCTGGAGCCACCAGTGAGCGGCCAGTAGCTCATTGAGGCCCTTTGTGTTGTATGCGCTTGGTTTCAAGCTTCTAAGACCTTCCAATTTCAAGCTATGAAGGAAAAGTGAAGACACGTTTACTTTTCATATTTCATGACAGTTGGCTGAGACGGCCAAAACATGCGCTCGTGGAAACTTTTTTCAAAATCCACTTTGGGCTTGTAAGATGTTGTAAAGTGACTTTCTGTCACAATGCAGTACATGCACCTCAACACCCAACTTCATGAACACCACATCAGAGTGAATGATGCGACTGAACCGCGTGCGCTGGAGCCACCAGTGAGCGGCCAGTAGCTCATTGAGGCCCTTTGTGTTGTATGCGCTTGGTTTCAAGCTTCTAAGACCTTCCAATTTCAAGCTATGAAGGAAAAGTGAAGACACGTTTACTTTTCATATTTCATGACAGTTGGCTGAGACGGCCAAAACATGCGCTCGTGGAAACTTTTTTCAAAATCACACTTTGGGCTTGTAAGATGTTGTAAAGTGACTTTCTGTCACAATGCAGTACATGCACCTCAACACCCAACTTCATGAACACCACATCAGAGTGAATGATGCGACTGAACCGCGTGCGCTGGAGCCACCAGTGAGCGGCCAGTAGCTCATTGAGGCCCTTTGTGTTGTATGCGCTTGGTTTCAAGCTTCTAAGACCTTCCAATTTCAAGCTATGAAGGAAAAGTGAAGACACGTTTACTTTTCATATTTCATGACAGTTGGCTGAGACGGCCAAAACATGCGCTCGTGGAAACTTTTTTCAAAATCCACTTTGGGCTTGTAAGATGTTGTAAAGTGACTTTCTGTCACAATGCAGTACATGCACCTCAACACCCAACTTCATGAACACCACATCAGAGTGAATGATGCGACTGAACCGCGTGCGCTGGAGCCACCAGTGAGCGGCCAGTAGCTCATTGAGGCCCTTTGTGTTGTATGCGCTTGGTTTCAAGCTTCTAAGACCTTCCAATTTCAAGCTATGAAGGAAAAGTGAAGACACGTTTACTTTTCATATTTCATGACAGTTGGCTGAGACGGCCAAAACATGCGCTCGTGGAAACTTTTTTCAAAATCCACTTTGGGCTTGTAAGATGTTGTAAAGTGACTTTCTGTCACAATGCAGTACATGCACCTCAACACCCAACTTCATGAACACCACATCAGAGTGAATGATGCGACTGAACCGCGTGCGCTGGAGCCACCAGTGAGCGGCCAGTAGCTCATTGAGGCCCTTTGTGTTGTATGCGCTTGGTTTCAAGCTTCTAAGACCTTCCAATTTCAAGCTATGAAGGAAAAGTGAAGACACGTTTACTTTTCATATTTCATGACAGTTGGCTGAGACGGCCAAAACATGCGCTCGTGGAAACTTTTTTCAAAATCCACTTTGGGCTTGTAAGATGTTGTAAAGTGACTTTCTGTCACAATGCAGTACATGCACCTCAACACCCAACTTCATGAACACCACATCAGAGTGAATGATGCGACTGAACCGCGTGCGCTGGAGCCACCAGTGAGCGGCCAGTAGCTCATTGAGGCCCTTTGTGTTGTATGCGCTTGGTTTCAAGCTTCTAAGACCTTCCAATTTCAAGCTATGAAGGAAAAGTGAAGACACGTTTACTTTTCATATTTCATGACAGTTGGCTGAGACGGCCAAAACATGCGCTCGTGGAAACTTTTTTCAAAATCCACTTTGGGCTTGTAAGATGTTGTAAAGTGACTTTCTGTCACAATGCAGTACATGCACCTCAACACCCAACTTCATGAACACCACATCAGAGTGAATGATGCGACTGAACCGCGTGCGCTGGAGCCACCAGTGAGCGGCCAGTAGCTCATTGAGGCCCTTTGTGTTGTATGCGCTTGGTTTCAAGCTTCTAAGACCTTCCAATTTCAAGCTATGAAGGAAAAGTGAAGACACGTTTACTTTTCATATTTCATGACAGTTGGCTGAGACGGCCAAAACATGCGCTCGTGGAAACTTTTTTCAAAATCCACTTTGGGCTTGTAAGATGTTGTAAAGTGACTTTCTGTCACAATGCAGTACATGCACCTCAACACCCAACTTCATGAACACCACATCAGAGTGAATGATGCGACTGAACCGCGTGCGCTGGAGCCACCAGTGAGCGGCCAGTAGCTCATTGAGGCCCTTTGTGTTGTATGCGCTTGGTTTCAAGCTTCTAAGACCTTCCAATTTCAAGCTATGAAGGAAAAGTGAAGACACGTTTACTTTTCATATTTCATGACAGTTGGCTGAGACGGCCAAAACATGCGCTCGTGGAAACTTTTTTCAAAATCCACTTTGGGCTTGTAAGATGTTGTAAAGTGACTTTCTGTCACAATGCAGTACATGCACCTCAACACCCAACTTCATGAACACCACATCAGAGTGAATGATGCGACTGAACCGCGTGCGCTGGAGCCACCAGTGAGCGGCCAGTAGCTCATTGAGGCCCTTTGTGTTGTATGCGCTTGGTTTCAAGCTTCTAAGACCTTCCAATTTCAAGCTATGAAGGAAAAGTGAAGACACGTTTACTTTTCATATTTCATGACAGTTGGCTGAGACGGCCAAAACATGCGCTCGTGGAAACTTTTTTCAAAATCCACTTTGGGCTTGTAAGATGTTGTAAAGTGACTTTCTGTCACAATGCAGTACATGCACCTCAACACCCAACTTCATGAACACCACATCAGAGTGAATGATGCGACTGAACCGCGTGCGCTGGAGCCACCAGTGAGCGGCCAGTAGCTCATTGAGGCCCTTTGTGTTGTATGCGCTTGGTTTCAAGCTTCTAAGACCTTCCAATTTCAAGCTATGAAGGAAAAGTGAAGACACGTTTACTTTTCATATTTCATGACAGTTGGCTGAGACGGCCAAAACATGCGCTCGTGGAAACTTTTTTCAAAATCCACTTTGGGCTTGTAAGATGTTGTAAAGTGACTTTCTGTC